>NC_080738.1:5569836-5869836 GCF_019097595.1 Hemibagrus wyckioides | reverse complement strand
TTTAGCTGTGAGGTACATGAAAAATACAACTATAAGTGCATTTTGCATAACAGTGTTTCACACAAAATTTAGCTGATTGATTTTTTTTTTTTTTTTTTTTTACATTCCTACAAATGTTCATTACTTACCAATAAAACATAAAAGTTAATGGCATGGTGGTGAGAGGTGACCTGATGCAAAGCAGAGCTACTTTTACTTCCCCAGTGTTGATTATTTTCCAATAAGGGCAAGTTTTTTATTCCTCTTATACCACAGCAAATTGCCAACAGTTACGGTTTTTATTAATGCTAGTATGTCATATCTGTCATATGTGTATAGTTACATTTGTGAACCATCAGTGAAACTGCTATTAGGAAAATCACAAAAGCCTTTATCAGTTTAAAAAAACATAAGGTAGAACAAGCAACAAAATACACACCTGTGAACTATTGTCAGAGCTACTGTTGTAAAAAAAATTACTGATCACAATCAGCATGTGTAATTTAAAATCAGCCATTGAAGTCAATGTGAGTAGTATGAAATGATACATGATGACACGAGGAACTGTGTGTGTGTGTGTGTGTGTGTGTGTGTGCGCTATGTACCTGATTTCATATTTTCCCAGTTGCTTCTTTTCCAGAGAGTCTCCACTTTGTCCTCTTTCATATAAATGTCTGCATCTGATTGAGTGAGTATGCCACGACTCATCTCCATTCTGCACTCGTCAGCAATCTGGATCTTGTACTGAACACCTTACACAAATCAGTTTTAATTTAAAACTGAATTTGTCCCGACTGCTGTCCAGGTTAAGGTTTTGTTCTCAAGCTGCTGTAGTTGTCCAGTGGTTAGTCAATCAGAAAGTCAACTGCAGGAGATGAAAAATGAGAAGCTCAGGGAGAAAAAAAAAGGAACTAATACTTATAATGTAAGTAACAGAAAACAAGAGTAGTTAAGGAAGTGAATTCTGTCATAGATTATTTAATAACGCATAAGCATTTTTTAATTATTAAGAAAAATATTATGATTGGCACATTAACATGGTATAAAATACGAGAAATAATAAACTACACAGCATTTATTATATAGCTAATATCAACAATGATCTAGTTTATATGATAATGAGGAGATTTTATGGGTGTTTTCTGTTTTCTCAAAAATGGAGAGATAACTTATAAATATTATCTTCATTCACATATGTGGCAGCTTTGTAGATTGTTATCACTCACCCAATTTGGAAAGCCTCTATAACTGGTCTCTCTCTAGAGTTGGGTTGTTGTATCTAGTCTGTAGCTGGTCTCTCTTTACTCAGGCTGTTATAATTGGTCTGTAGCTGGTTGTTTTCATTATCAAGTGGGTTGGGTTTAATCCACAGCACCATGACGGCAGTGAACATAGATCTTCCCCAGGTGAACACAGTCAAGCACATCCCAAAGATTCTCAGTGAGGTTAAGGTCTTTTCTCTGGAGGCCAATCCATGTCTCATTCTCATTGAACCACTCTTTCACAATTTGAGCCAGATGGAATAAGTCCCTGCCATCAGGGAAAGGGAAAAATCCACTGATGGAAAAATCTGGTCAATCAGAATATTCAGGTAGTCAGCTGATTTTTCGGGCACATTTCATTGTTGAACCTAGACCCGACTATCTGAAGCAACCCCAGATCAAAATACTGCGCCATTGCTCCAAAGTCCAATCATTATTTTCCCTAGCAAACTGAAGCCTTTTTCCTAAGGGTTAGGGTTAGGGTTAGTCATCAGTTAATCAGTGCATCAGTTAGGGATGCCCTCTGACATATATGAATCACTATAGTAATTGTTCAATAGAAGTCACTTACCTATTTGTTTACTTAAGTCCAGATGGATATAAGGAAGGAAGTTTATGGAAGTCTGGCTTTCAAAAAAAAAGTCTAATTAAAACATAAAATGTTGTGCTTATCCTTTAAGTCGGAAGTGAAATGTTGAATATACAAGTAAATACTGATCGGCTATTGATCTCATAATATTGATCTCATACAATATTGTTTAAGTAAGGAATAAAGCAAATGAACCTTAATGAATCCATAAATAGTTCAGTATATTGTTGTAGTATAATGCTTTAATGCAATAGTGTTTCATAGATAAAAGGCAAGCAGAAATAAATGAATTGTGGCACGCAGACTTTTTCTTTTTCTTTTTTCTTTTACTTTTTTTCTTTTACTTTTTCTGTTCAGGTGTTTCTTTCCCTGTGATCTTGTAGCATTTTTAAAAAGAATAACAAAAGGATAGGACAGAGAAGAGAGCGAAAAGGAGGGCAAATGTAATGTTGAATAAACTGAGTCATTTTGTCGTTACAGAACAAAACAACTGAGCATATTAAACCACATTAACATTCATGTTTCTACTTCACTGCTGTAAAATCTGTGGCATTTCCTGAAACAAATCTCAGTGGGGAAAATAGGCTCAGAAGGAAAATCAGGCAACATTATGATGGTGAGGATGTTTCACACACAACACTCAGATCTGTACAGATAACAATGTCAATTTTTAATTCACATACAGCAATTCAGATAAAGATTTTCTTCTCACAGATCCAAATAAATGTATAATCACAGGGATAATCAGCCCAGTTCCAGACAGGATCAGTCATGTCACCCGTTAGAACACAGTCCTTATTTCCTGCATAACTGTTAGGTTCAACATGTGCCCAGTACCTGAATGAGAGAATCAAAGGAACTGCTGTGTTTCTCAGTAAGACAGGAAAACATCACCATAAAAACATTTCATTTCAGTGATTTCTTACCCATTGGTCAGCGGTGTATCATCCACCCACTTTCACACTCCCTCTGTGTCTCTGTCATTCAAACCAATCCAAGCTTTTCTGCTGCACAGCAATTTACTGTCAGGGTTGAAGTAAAATATAAGAATAAATAAGAAACTATCCTTCTCTCTCTCTCTCTCTCTCTCTCTCTCTCACCTGTTCCTCCCCCCTGTCTGCTCTCAGACCAAGTCTTCTTTTCTTTAGTGATGTAGTAATAACTGGAGCTGAAATATATCCAACCTGGATCCAAAGCATTTCAATAAAAATGGAGAAGAAAAAATACTGAAGCCTTTAAAAAATTAAATTAAAAATATAGTTAGCCTGGTTAGAAAAGACCTAATCAGTGGGATTATTTTTCTGGAACAATCCTACATATTAAAATCTGACTGTTTCCTGACTGTCTTGGGTTGTTTTGTTTTGTTTTGTTTTTTCTTTACAAATGTGACAGTTATCCAGGTTCCTTCCAACCAGCAGAGGGCGTAATCACAATTTCCATGAACACTTGCTTCATATTAATGCATGTATACAATCACTGATGCAATCACTTTATTGGGAACACTTGCATCTTCATGCAATTATCCAATCAGCCTATCTTGTTGCACCAGTGTGATCTTTTGTTAGCATTTATTATTAACATTCCTGCACTTCTGAGTTCACTTCCATCTCACTCTAGAATATTAGAAGAGCTTTATTATTCTGTCATGATGGTGAATGACAGAAAGTGTATAAAATCTCCACAGCTCTGATTTTTAGAAAGGTTTGGAATGAAACTATTAGGTAACTGAATTATTAAGGTCCTGTATTATGGTAAGCATTATTCACTCAGTTTAGAAAACTTCTGGAGTTCTTCTTTATCCCCCTGTAACTTTACTCTCTCATTAGTCAGAGTGTTGTAACTGGTCTGTAACTTTACTCTCTCATTAGTCAGAGTGTTGTAACTGGTCTGTAACTGGTCTCTCTCATTAGTCAGAGTGTTGTAACTGGTCTGTAACTGGTCTCTCTCTTTAGTCAGGGTGTTGTAACTGGTCTGTAACTGGTCTCTCTCTTTAGTCAGGGTGTTGTAACTGGTCTGTAACTGGTCTCTCTCTTTAGTCAGGGTGTTGTAACTGGTCTGTAACTGGTTTCTCTCTTTAGTCAGCGTATTGTAACTGGACTGTAACTGGTTTCTCTCTTTAGTGAGCGTATTGTAACTGGCCTGTAACTGGTCTCTCTCTTTAGTCAAGGTGTTGTAACTGATCTGTAACTGGTCTCTCTCTTTAGTCAGGGTATTGTAACTGGTCTGTAACTGGTATCTGTCTTTAGTCAGGGTGTTGTATCTGGTCTGTAACTGGTCCCTCTTTATTCAAAGTGTTGTAACTGGTCTGTAACTTGTCTTTCTCTTTAGTCAGGGTGTTGTAACTGTTTTGTAATTGGTCTCTCTCTTTAGTCAGGGTGTTGTAATTGGTATGTAACTGGTCTTTCTCTTTAGTCAGGGTGTTGTAACTGTTTTGTAATTGGTCTCTCTCTTTAGTCAGGGTGTTGTAATTGGTATGTAACTGGTCACTCTCCTTAGTCAGGGTGTTGTATCTGGTCTGTAACTGGTCTCTCTCTTTATTCAGGGTGTTGTAACTGGTCTGTATCTGGTCTCTCTCTTTAGTCAGGGTGTTGTAACTGTTTTTCAATTGGTCTCTCTCTTTAGTCAGGGTGTTGTAATTGGTATGTAACTGGTCTCTCTCCTTAGTCAGGGTGTTGTATCTGGTCTGTAACTGGTCTCTCTCTTTAGTAAGGGTTTTGTATCTGGTCTGTAATTGGTTTCTCTCTTTATTCAGGGTGTTGTAACTGGACTGTAACTGGTCTCTCTCTTTAGTCAGGGTGTTGTAATTGGTATGTAACTGGTCTTTCTCTTTAGTCAGGGTGTTGTAACTGTTTTTCAATTGGGCTCTCTCTTTAGTCAGGGTGTTGTAATTGGTATGTAACTGGTCTCTCTCCTTAGTCAGGGTGTTGTATCTGGTCTGTAACTGGTCTCTCTCTTTAGTAAGGGTGTTGTATCTGGTCTGTAATTGGTCTCTCTCTTTATTCAGGGTGTTGTAACTGGTCTGTAACTGGTCTCTCTCTTTGATCAGGATGTTGTAATTGGTCTGTAACTGGTCTTTCTCTTTAGTCAGGATGTTGTAACTGGTCTGTAACTGGTATCTGTCTTTAGTCAGGGTGTTGTAATTGGTCTGTAGCTGGTCTCTCTCTTTAGTCAGGGTGTTGTAATTGGTATGTAACTGATCTCTCTCTTTAGTCAGGGTGTTGTAACTGGCCTGTAACTGGTTTCTCTCTTTAGTCAGCATATTGTAACTGGCCTGTAACTGGTTTCTCTCTTTAGTCAGGGTGTTGTAATTGGTATGTAATTGGTCTCTCTCTTTAGTCAGGGTGTTGTTACTGGACTGTAGCTGGTCTCTTTCTTTATTTAAGATGTTGTAACTGGTCTGTAACTGTTCATTCTCTTTAGTCAGGGTGTTGTAACTGTTTTGTAATTGGTCTCTCTCTTTAGTCAGGGTGTTGTAATTGGTATGTAACTGGTCTCACTCTTTAGTCAGGGTGTTGTAACTGTTTTGTAATTGGTCTCTCTCTTTAGTCAGGGTGTTGTAATTGGTATGTAACTGGTCTCACTCTTTAGTCAGGGTGTTGTAACTGTTTTGTAATTGGTCTCTCTCTTTAGTCAGGGTGTTGTAATTGGTATGTAACTGGTCTCACTCTTTAGTCAGGGTGTTGTAACTGTTTTGTAATTGGTCTTTCTCTTTAGTCAGGGTGCGATAACTGGTTTCTGACTGGTATCTCTCTTTAGTCAGGTTGTTGTAACTGATTTGTAGCTGCTTGTTTTCTGTATTTAAGATGTTAAATTTGATCCACAGTACGGTGATGGCAGTCAGCAGGAGAACACACAGCAGCAGCATACACACTGCAGTCAGTCTGTAACACCTGCCACTTGTAGTCTCTCCTCCTAATGGGGAATGTGTTTTCATATCATTCACACATTTAGAACAGAGGAATAAAAAAATGAACAGATTTAAAACAGAAAACACACTTGCATATATATATTGTTATTTTATGTCACCCTCCTTATATCTAAAACCTGTTTGAACCACATATTAGCAATATTTACCTCTCAATTGTACCCAGAACAATATATCCTGTTCTTCTCTTTCTACCACTACTGATCAGGACTTATCCTGCCTTATGTTCATGCTGAACATTTGATAACTGTGTACCTGCAATTGCCTCTGCTTCCAATATTTGTGACAGAATACTTTGCATCTACAGGGATGCAGCTTACAGCACATGGGCAGCATTCAGAGTGGAACATCTCTCCAAGATCATCAATGCCTCCATGGCATCCACCTCCAGCACTCACACTTATTCTGTCTTACCACCAATACCAACACCTGACTCCAATGCCAATGCCCACACTTTGTCTTTGTATTTTTCCAATGGGAGACAGAAAACATCTCCCACTTCCTCAATCTGCTCAATGGCAAGACACTGAAGTGAGCTTCCACATTATACAACCAAGCAAGCAAGGCCACTGACTCCTACACTCACTTTGCTGGGCTGTTTTACAGTGTGCTAAGGGGAGAGACTCTGGCAGGAAACTCCTAATGTTCATTTAGGGTACATGCAGAGTAGTATGTGCTGGAATTCTGTATCGTCATTGATGGAAGCATCTGGAACAAAACTGAAATTTTACCAAGACCTTCACCCCAAGATGCTCACAGTCCTGTGTCGTCTGTTCAGCCATGATACGGCAACCCTGGAGCAGAGAGGGTTAAGGGCCTTGCTCAAGGGCCCAACAGTGGCAACTTGGCAGTGCTGGGGCTTGAACCCCTGATCTTCCGGTCAACGACCCAGAGCCTTAACCACTTGAGCCACCACTGCCCCCTCCCCTGCCAGCCTTTCCGCAAATCAGATCACCTCTCTGTGCTGCTTCTGCAGGCAGAAACTGAAACAGGAAACTCCCGCCCTCAAGACGATTCAGTGCTGGTCGGACCAATCAGATTCTATGCTGCAGGACTGTTTTGATCACCTGGACTGGGAAATGTTCCAGTCAGCCTCAGATGGTGACACTGAGATCTATTCAGATACTGTAACGTGTTTCATCAGGAAATGCATCGAAGATGTTGTGCCGACAAAAACAGTACGAACATACCCCAACCAAAAACCATGGGTCAACAGCAAGGTTCGCGCAGCCTTAAAAGCATGAGCATGCACTTTCAAATCCGGAAACACGGAGGAGTACAAAGAAACCAGCTATATCCTCCTTAAAACCATCAAAGATGCCAAACATCTGTACAGAAACAGAATGGAGGAACAGTTTAATACCAACAATGCAAGAAATATGTGGCAAGGAATCAACACCATCACAAAGAGAAAAAACACTCCGCTGCCTCTCTACTGAACAAGCTAAATAGATTCTACGCTCGCTTCGAAGACAACAATACTCATCTGATGGAGGGAGCTCCTGCTGCTGAAGCTACAGAGGTTAGTTCACTCTGTCTCTATAGCAGATGTAACCCAATCCCTCAGACAAGTGAATATCCACAAGGCTGCAGGTCCTGACAGCATTCTGGGCCATGCACTCAGAGCATGCTCAAACCAGCTAGCGGGTGTTTTCATGGACATTTTCAACCTCTTGCTATCTGTGCTTAACTATCTGTGGTTTCTTCGTGCTTCAAAACATCCACCATTGTGCCTGTACCAAAGAAAACCAAAGACACATGCTTAAATGACTGGCACCCTGTTGCTCTAATGCCAATTATCAGCAAGTGATTTGAAAGACTGGTCAGACACTACATTTGCTCTGTGCTGCCTGCATCACTAGATCAGCTTCAGTTCGCATACCGCACCACCCGCTGATGATGCCATCACCTTCACCCTGCACTCTCACATATGTATAGAAAGAACACTTATGTGAGAATGCTGTTTGTGGATTACAGCTCTGCATTTAACACTATCATACCTATGAGGCTTAACTCAAAACTTCAGGCTCTGGGTATAAACAGCTCTCTGTGCTGCTCGATCATGGACTTTCTGATAAATAGGCATTGAGTGGTCAGAATGGGCAGCAATGTCTCATCCCCACTCATCCTCAAAACTGGAGCCCTACAAGACTGTATTCTCAGTCCCCTACTGTACTCCTTATACACCCAGCCACACACAGCTCCAATGCCATCATCAAATTTGCTGATGACACAATGGTGGTAGGTCTGATCACTGATAATTATGAGACTGCCTACAGAGAAGAGGTGAGCACTCTGACCCACTGGTGTCAAGAGAACAATCTCTCTCTCAACATTGAAAAAACCAAGGAGCTAATAGTGGACCTCAGGAGACAGGAAAGAGAAGAGAGCGCCTGAGGAAGTTCAGCGCAAACCCCAACATACTGAAGTCATTCTACACCTGCACTGTGGAGAGAATCATGACTGGCTGCATCACCACCTGGTACAGCAACTACACTGCTCTTAATCGCAGAGTACTGCAGAGAGTGGTCCGAACGGCCTGGCACATTGTCGGAGGTGAGCTTCTCTCCCTCCAGGATATCTACTTCAGCCGATGTGTGAGGAAAGCCTGTAATATCACCAAAGACCCAACCCATCCAAGCCAAAAGCTACTGTCTCTGCTGCCCTAAGGATGGCGATACCACAAAACTAGCAGACTGAAGGAAAGTTTCTTCCCTCAGGCTGTCAGATCATTAAAAAATCAGGACTTACAGTACACAATACAACAATGCACCACAACACATCACTCACCATTCGTTTAGCATCAGAAAGCACTGCAATTTATACTCGCCAGTCGTGAACGTACTGTACCTGTGCACTGCACACCATACACTGCATATGTACATGACATTCATGCTGCTATACACATTACACTGTGACACACTGTGCAATAATACTTATTATACTGTGTATCTCATACTATTTTTACTGTACATACTGCACAATTCTCATGCTATTGTTCATACTGCACAATAATGCAACATATATTCTTATATGCAACATATATTATAACATTATTTATTCCTTATTTACTGTACTTATCAGTGTCTTTTATAACTGCAATGTCTGGAGCTGCAGTAAAGAATTTCACTCATGTCTACACTTGTGTTGTTGATGATGTGGCAATAAAGAGATTTGATTTGATTGATTTCATACATCCCTTAACCTTGTACTCAGGTACATCTGATTAAATGCACATTATCATCTAGTGCCTGCTTTATGAACAGCTACACTAATTCCTTTCCACTTGTTTCCCTTCTTCTACCTGGAGGATCCTGGTAACCCTGAGAGGATCCTGAGGAATCCAGAGATGGACCATCTTCAGCTGGGTTCTGCTGGTTTTGTGAGGATTTGGGTATATTCAAAGCAACGCTTCCAACCCTGTGTGGACTTTGAGGACGACAACAACCTCTTAGTTAATACACACATAAGATTCTACATATGCTGTATCTGCATCACACAACTGACTATACATAAATGCAGAAAAGACATTGTTCATATCACACTCTCTGGTGTCACCCAGTTGTGGATGGGTTCCCTTTTGAGTCTGGTTCCTTTCAAGGTTTTGATTTTGTTTAACATCTAGGACTTTTTGCTTTTTTTGTTTTTTATGTTCTGTGAAGCTGTTTTGAAACAATGCTCATTGTTAAAAGTGCTATACAAATAAAATTGAATTGAATTGAAAAAAAAAAACAGATGTATTTAGCAAATTCACGGTGGCAGTAATCACTTGGGACCAGGGGGCTGAGACTGTGGCCCGTGTTTTAGTGGAAGAGTGGTTCTTCAAGTTTGGAGTCCCTGGGAATATTCATTCCACCCGGGGCCGTAACTTTCAGTCCAAATTGATTCAGCAGTTGTGTAGCCTCTACCAAGTCCCGCAACACTTCTTATCATCCAGCCGTTAATGGCCAGTGTGATAGGTTCAATTGGACCCTGCAAAATTTGCTCCAAAACTTGCCAACTAAAGCAGCTGTTGTTCTGTTATAACACAACTCCTCACAGGATGGCTGGAGAATGGCTGCCATTAAGAGAGGGTGGTTAAACCTCCCCAGAATAGTGATTCTGTGTATACAGTGGCCCTGGTGAGTGATCCATTTAACATTCATCAGTTAAGATCAATATTTTATTTTAAGAATGTAAAATGTCAGAATAAGAGAGAATTCTCATTCTTGTAGACAGAATGATTTATTTCAGCTTTTCTATGAAACCTACATAGACTTTGGGTAGCCGTTCACAAACGTCTTACAAATGTTGCTGGAATATTGACCCATTTCTGTTGACAGAACTGGTGTAACTGAGTCTTGATCAGTTTGGCCCACAGATTTTATATAGGATTGAGGTCATAGCTTTGTGATGACCACACCAAAACGTTTACTGTGTTGTAATTAAAACATTAAAGAGTTAAAGAAATTAAGAAAATTCTCATAAAGATAAATTAAGGTTAATCCAGTTTTGTGGAGTTCCAAGTGAAATCAATTAACCAATTGACAAATTAATTAATTAACAAAAGTAAAAGAAAATGGTGTACGAGAATATGTCAGGAATGTGGATGTGAAGACCCAAATGCAGTATACAGAAGAGGGTTTAAATAAGAGTTTATAATAAGGAATACATAAATACAAGAAATGGCATAACTGAAAACCACAAATAATCCAACAACCGACAACCGGCAGTAAACAAAGTAGTGCACAGTCCACTAGGTGGTCCAGGAGGGATGACTGAAGTCTGCTCAAGGCAGAGTAATGCCTGCATGCATTCATTATTGTACCACTCTCCACCACTTCAGCAAACAACCTGCCTCGTGCTACAGCCAAATATTTAAAATTTTTAAACTCATCAGACCAGAGCAACTTCTGCAATTTTTCTACACCCCAGCTCCAATGTTTTTACACATAGTTGAGATGCTTAACCTTATTTCCACGTTGGAGGAATGGATTTTTGGCTGCAATTCTTCCATTAAGACCACTTCCAGACTTCTCCAGACAGTAGATGGCTGTAACCAGTCCTACTGGTTTCCGCCAGCTCTTTGCTGATGGCACTGCTGGACATCTTCTGATGTCAAAGGGAAGTAAGCATGATGTGTTTTTTATCTGCTGCATTAAGTTTTCGTTGGCCAACCACTGTGTGTGTTTGTGCGTCTTCAAAATGGCTTGAACAGCACATTTTGAAACCCCAGGCTGTTTTGAATCTTTGTCTGGGAGAGACCTTGCTGATGTAGTATAACTACCTTGTGTCTACCATGGTTTGTGACCTGTGACATGAAAATGTCTTCCACAACCTCATCTTAGTAGCAGAGATTGGCTGTTCCTCACCCAGTTTTATGCCTGCCATACAGCTGTTTCTGTTTCAGATAATGACTGTGTTTCATCCTACATGTGAAATTGATGATCATTAGAACCTGTTAATTGGTTAATCATACACCTGACTCTATGGACTAGACAAACTTTCATATTAACACACGTATACAAGCACTGGCCACTTCAGCACTATGGACAATTCAATCATTCAATTACGTTGCACCAGTGAGATCTTTTGTTAGTGGTTAATAGGTTTTTTAATAAATCCCTGCACATTTTATTTGACTTCAAGTTTATTTTATTTATTTTTTAATTTGACTTGATAATCCAGAGTGTTATAAGAATTTGTTTGCAATAAAAATGACAGAACTAAAACATATATTAAAAAAAAAGTTCTTTGATACATTGAAATGTTGGATTTTGAAACATTTCTCCAATAGCTAAAACATCCTGAAACCATATTACAGGTCAAAAGCTTGGGATAACTTGTTAATGAATGTGGTGCTGAAAGTCCTGGGATGTAGTACTTTTATGAACAAGGTCATATCAGTTTGGGATTAGCATGGTCCTATTAATACAATGTGCATCTTACAGTGAAGAAAGCTGAACACAGCATCTCCCAAAGCTGAAAAGGGTCTTTGTGTTGCTGAGGTTTAAGTTTAAGGTTCATTTTCTAAGAAGAGCCTTGATCTGTTTCCTAGAAAATAAAAAGTCTAAAATTATAAGGCAAGTGTTGATTGCGTCATAAATTTTTCTGCGCTTAGCTCTCAACTCTGAGTGGAAATGCTGATTAAAGAAATTAAATGTATTTTTAGCCACTTTACTGACTGTTAGTCACAAGACTGCTGTTTATTCTTCATCCTGCTGTGAGTTACATAAAAAACATACATCTGTACATGCATTTTGCATGTCAATGTTTCACTCAAAATTAAGCTAATTGTTTTTTTTTACATTTCTATTAATATACACTATTTAACAATAAACCTTTTATAAACAATAAACAATTAAATCCTTTTACAAATCAGCTTGTATTTAAAATTGTATCAGTCATGACTGCTGTCTACCAGTCTATGAACTACAGTTCATAGTTTTGATTATATATTTAGTAATCTTTTAGTTATCTCCATAAGTTGTAAATAAATCTGGAGGTCCTTGACCATTAAATGACACATTTGTGAGGGTTGGATTTTTAATGTAACTAGTGCTGTGGAAATTTTGAGAAACATTGCATACTTGTAGGCACAGGCAGATACACCTCTTTTCATGCAGTGCAAGAGAAAAAAGGTTTATTCATACAGTTTATTCATGCTGCTGCACAACAGGACCCAATGCTCTCCATGCAGCATGAAAAGGGAAGGGCCCTTCCCGATCATTTGTTACATTGAGTATTTACAATCAGGATTAAAACACAAAACTGGATTAAGGACAGGAAAACATTGTCAGTCATCAGAGGTGGGTAGTAACGAGTTACATTTACTCCATTACGTTTACTTGAGTAACGTTTTGAAAAAAATGTACTTCTATGAGAAGTTTTACTGCACCATACTTTTTACTTTTACTTGAGTAGATTTGTGAAGAAGAAACGCTACTCTTACTCCACTACATTCGGCTACACTCAACTTGTTACTTTTCTAACCTAACTTCTAACTTTTTTCTAACTTCTTCTAACTTTTACACATTAGATATTCTTTATTTTTGCCAGAGAAATGCAGCCAGTGGATCTACACATGACTGTGTTTCACCAATCAGACGTAGCAACAATAATCGCACGACTCCGTTTGACCACAGTAACAATAACCACATGTAGTCACATGACCTACTGACATGAACTGGTGGCATAGCGGGAAAAAAATCTTTAGTCGTGGTACAGGAACACATAAAAATGGCAGAGGTATCTGTCTCCAGTGCTACAACAGAAGAGGATGAACACCCCTGGCCTCATATACAAAGCATGTTTCGCTTACACACAGTACAAAAGAACAGCTTCATAGTGCAGTTGCCAAAACAGACAGACATTTCAGCATATAAAAACTCGACGTCTAACCTGAGGAAACATGTCACGGTAAGTTTAGCTGTTTCATTTAATGTTGCAATGTTAGCATATATAATTAGCAAATAAGCTAGAGGCTAAAAAATATAAGTTACTTAAATTCATATTTTTTCTGTTAACAGAGAGTTCACCCCAACAAAATGAAGACGTATACAGAATTAATAGACTCCTGCAGAATATGAAAGTCACAGAAACAAAAGTCCTCCTCTTGTATTGAACCACCTATGAGGAAGGCAAAACTCACAGATTCCCTCACTGGCTCTCGGCGGGTAACACAGGCAACATTTGACAAGCTTGTGCTAATATTTGTATGTGAGACCAACCAACCATTTTCTGTTATGGAGACAACATCCTTCAAGATGGTAACCTTGCAAACTCAGTATACATTAATGACTAGGAAAACGTTATGCTCAAAAATACAGGAAGCTGCAAAGAACATGAAGAGCATAATCATCAAAAAGCTGAGCACTGTGAACTATGTCGCTACCACAACAGACTGCTGGTGTGCCAGACAACATAGTTATTTAGGAGTCACCTGTCACTGGATAGATGACACCTTTCTAGAGAGGCACTCTTCTGCATTGGCTTGTAGACCTCTTAAGGGCTCACACACATTTGATGTCCTTGCTGTAGCATTAGAGGAAATACATTCTGAGTATCACATCAGGGAAAAAGTGACCAGGACAACAACAGACAGTTGTACAAACTTCTTGAAAGCCTTTCAGTTATATGGTTAGGAGAAAGAGGAAGAAGCCACTGATGGACAGGAAGATGGAGACTCCACCTTTGATGACTCAACAGAAGAGAGTGAGTTAGATGTGGAGTATCAAGATGTGTCTGCTGTTTTGAATGAGAACACGGGTCTTGCTGTAGAAAGGGTTGTGCGCATTCAGAAAGAACAAGGAGACAAAGCAATTTGCAATGTTTGCACAACATTAAAGATGAAGATGTAAGTTGACAGAACTTATATTGTTTTTAAACATTGATGCATCATTAATGGGTGAATCCACCTGTCTTAAGGAACTTTGCAAGACAATGACAATTGTTGATGATGTTAATCAAATACACATACTGGAATGACTGAAAAACCACCGGCATGTTAGTTAGTCCCCAAAGTGCACCCTAGTGGTAAATTCATCCCCCTCTAATCCTGATAAGATTATAAGCACTTTGCCGGTCTAGTTTAGTGAAGATTCTGACCTCACGTAATTGTTCCATTGAGTCCACGATACTAAATGCAGAGGTGTAGTCCACCATCCTTTTTCTCAGTGAAAAAGAAACCAGCAGCTGCAGGAGAGTTTGAAGAATGTATAAAACCAGCAGCTAAGTCACTATGGATGTAATTTTCCTTGGGGCTTTGGCTTGGGGCTCTGAGATGGATAAAGGATAAGCCCGGCTCTTAGGTGGGAAGGTATTAGGGAAGAGAGCAATAGCACAGTCCCATGGCCGGTGCAATGGTGGCTCGATTGTACATTTATATTTCTGGTATTTGGCAGACATCCTTATCCAGATTGACTTACAATTTATCTAAATTTGAACATTTCACATGTGTCTTAGATATATGATATCTATCTATAGTACACAGTACTATAAAACAACATATTAAAACAACATTTACTTATCTGCTACTGCAGAGAAGTTCATTAATATTCTTCCAGTGTTATCATCAAACACCAAAGTGTTTTCACCACAGCAGTTATGCTCAAACCTACATAGGAATAACATTAATGAAATGTATTAGTCAGGATTTAGGCACAGTTTGGTTACAGTGGTAAATTACCTACCACTGGCCATCAGGCAATTGCCTTCTCGCTGGGGTTGTTTGACCTTAGTGCAGCTTTTGACACCATTGATCAAACTATTCTAATTGATAGCCTAGAAAATGTTGGTGGTGTTAAGGGAACAGTGCTCTCCAGGCATACTAAGGTTATTTTCATTGTTTGACAAGGTTCTATTTTCGAACTGACTTTCTCCTTATATATGCTACAATTATTCACATACATGGAATTAGCTTCCACTGTTATGCTAATTACAAGCCAGATGAGAGCTTCATAAGATTGAAGAATGTGTAATGAGAATCATTTGCTAAGATAATAAATATAATGTCTATACACAATGCAGAAATACAAGTTTTCATGCTTTTGTTACCTCTGTATTGGATTATTGTAATGACTTACTGTCTGGATGTTCAAGTAGGTGCATAAAGAAGCTCCAGTTAGTCCAGATTGCCGCAGAGAGTCCTAACTAGAACCAGAACACATCACTCCTATTTTATACACACTGCATTGGCTCCTAGTCAATTTTTTTTCTTTTTGCCTCAACCTTGTTCATTAGGGATAAATACAAAATTAATTTTAAATTTTGTAATTTTTTCTGAATTTTGTTAAAAGCCCTATACAAATTAAGCAAACCTGAAGCAATCAGTAAGGCAACTCTCCACTGCTCCAGAATCCACCACTGCAGCTGAAAAGGGACTTTTCCTGTCTGGTTCAGCTGAGCAGGGCCTCTGATGTACCTTAAACACAACGTTTAGCTCTTCTATACTCTCTTTAAAATACATAAAAATGTTTTCCTAAGAGATACCAATTGTTTAACCGGTTGGGTTAATTAATGATGGGGAATTTCCTTCAATCCTTACTTGGATGCCTATACTTGGAAAACTCTTTAGCAGTTATTTCATCAGAAATAAATGTAGGGACATTGGAAGGCATAACAGTTTTTGAGCAGGAAATGTGGGGTGACACCATTAAGTTTGTTGGTTAAAAACTATACCATGCCAGGTTTGTTTGCTCAATTGACGTCATTAAAAAAATGCAGTTGCACTGTTCATGAGGGAGTCAGTGGCAATGCTCTCGTGCAATACAATTGTCTAAAACTACATTCAGAGTGGGTGGCTGAAGGAACACTGCCAAACTGACTGGGTGTGTTGCTGTTATGTTAAAACCTTATTTCCTGTTTAATTTCCTTAACTTGCAATGGGCCACAAGTGTGAACAGTGTGTTTTTTGTGGTGTGAAACTGACACTCTCTGAAAAGCAGGAAGGCTTTAATGCAGCAACATATATCACTACATAGTCATGAAAGTCATGAGAGCTATACTCTAGTCCTTCATCTGCACTAGGCCTCACCTCATTCTCCCTATTCTCTCTATTCTTTGGTTGCTCACACATTTTGTGCAGGTCTCCCATTGGTTCATAACCATTATAAGTTCAAAATTAAACAAAGTGGATTTTTTTTGGTCAAAAATCTAATAAATTTGAAAAATAATCACGTGATTTACAATTTAGCCTAACTCAGTTGTTTCTTTTACAGCTCTCTGCTGCTTGGTTCTCTACTTCCAAGAGCTCATCTCTTTCCTTCAAGTGTGCAATCCTTAAATTTCTCTATTTGCAAACTGGTGCAAGTAGCCCCTGTGGGATAATTCTTTTAGGGCTATATGAATTTGTGTTATTGTATAAGGATGAGGTGACATCATGAGTAGTTTTGAACACCATTTTTTTATTGGTTTAATGAAGTAAGGTTTTAAGAAGACAAGAAGGATGCATTGTTTAGGTGTGTCTGTTAAGCATGAATAGTCTTTGTGTAGCTAATTAATTAACAGTGACATCCTTATTATTGCAAGTCTTATCCGAAACAGACGGAGTCTACAAAACAGCATCCATTATAACGTGAAGTAACTTGAAGTTACAGTCAAGGTCAGATGGTCTGCTCAGAGCAGTGTTCCGTGGGACACCTGCAGCTGGAGTCTGGGAGAATCTGTGCATTGTTGTAGCACAATGATATAGGTTTGGGGAAAAGCAAGTTCACCTCAGGTCAAAGCTAAAATATATAATTCAAAATGCATAAAATACCTATAGTCTTAGAATAATTAACATGGAAAAGAGATGGTGAATGCGACATACCCATGATGTCTTCTCAACATGAAAATGTTTCACATTGCAAAATGTTAATGATATGTTTTAACTAAAACATAATAATAGGGATATAGGGATAAGACACCCATTATATATATATATATATATATATATATATATATATATAAATGCTGATTGGGAAATAAATAAATATAACAATGTCTTGGAAAGTCTCAAACTTTCCACAAAAGAAAAATAGGTGGAGCATTTCAACTTGAGGGGTTAGGTCATTATGTGTGATAAGAAACATGGATATAGACACTGAGCTTTGAAACTCAAGTTTGTGGGGTTGATGAGATGTTGCATGTGAGCACCTTGTAATTTGTACTCAGCACTCACTACAATAAACCTCATCTCTGTGATCATCTAGTCTGAAGTATTTGGCTTTTTCTTAGTTAGTTTAAGTGTGCTCATTAGACTGAGCTAGTCAGATAGATTATCTTCAGGAGAGTCTCACTTTAAACTGAATTATTATTATTATTATTATTATTATTATTATTATTATTATTATTATTATTATTATTATTATTTTACCACACACACACTTTAACATATACCCACAGCCTGACTTAGCCCAGGGAGCCGTCTGGACTGCTGTGAAATTCTTAGACACCTAAACCTGTAATATTTTTAACTGCTACTTTCATCCTGGTTTTCTCTTTCATATGGCTCACTTGTTTGATCCTACTAGTTTATACTGTGATATCATTATTTGCTTGAGTGTAATAAAAGCTACTGATAAAATTTTTGCTCTGTGATGGTCTTGCTCTTGCTATGTGTTTGCACCTTTCTTTTTTTTACACTAATTCTGTAAAAAAAACAATTTTTTTTACACTAAAATTCAGTAACTTAACTTTCAACAGCTTACCTGTGTGATTTTAAAAAGTATACAGACTGATATCCAACATTAAACCTTAGACATTCAGCTTTTGATCGCCTGACAACTGGATGTGCGTTTCATTGTTGCACTAATGCTTTACAATACTGTTTCACAGTTAAAAGACAGGAACAAATCAGAGATGAATGAATCATGATACACTGGCACTTTATTCTTTTTCTGTCCAGACATTTATTTCCTTGTGATTTTAATAAACGTTAATTATAAAAAGAAAGGACAAAATGAGAAAAGACAGTAGTAGTAATAGTAGGAATAATCTTGTAGTAATTTGTAGTAACATTTGATTAATTTTAGCAGATTGATCAGATTAATCCACAATCACATTCATGCTTACACATTGCTGCTGTAGAATCTATACCATTTCCTAAACAAACCTAACAAGAATAATAGGCTCAGATAGAAAAACAGGTGACACCATGGTGTTTATTAACAGTAATGAAAATGTTTTAGGCACAACACACTTCATAGATAACATTGTAAATTCAATTTTTCATTAGTTAAAGATTTTTTTCTCACAAATCCAAATAAACATATTATCACAGGGATAATCTCTCTCTCTCTCTCTCTCTCTCTCTCTCTCTTTCTCTCTCTCTCTCTCACCTGATCCTCTTTTTTGTTTATGATCACCAGGTCTGCTCCTCTCGCTCTGCAGTCCTGTCTGCTTTCAGTCTAGGTCTTACCTTCATTAGAGATGTAGTAAACACTGGAGCTGAAATACATCCATCCTGGATCCGGACCATTTCAATAAAGAATGATGATGAAAATAGTTTAATCTCAACATTAAAAAAGCAAATCTGTTTAGAAAAGACATCATTATGGCTCATTATTTGTTGTTACCCTGACTGTTTTGTTTTTTATGTATAAACACAGGTTCCCTCCGATCACTAGGGGTCAAAATCCCCTGACATTTAGCTGTTTTCCATACACACTTGCTTCATTACCATATTTGCATGAACACATGAATACAACACTGGCCACTTTATTAGGAATAATGGTATACCTGCACATTCATGCAATTATCCAGTCAGTCAATCAAGTTGTATAAGTGTGATCATTTTTAGCGGTTAATTGTTTTTTACTTCCTTCTGATTTGACTCCCATCTCACACCAGAGTAAGAACTTTATTATTCTGTCTGGATGCGGAAATCAGTTCAATGTACCAATTTATCAAGAATCTTAGAAAAAACATTTTAAAATCCTTCGGTGTATGGAATAACAGGGAGCTTATAAAAGCTACAAGTTTCTGCTCTTGGACATGTTTGGAAAGAAACTACAGTAGTGCCTCATTTTATGTCGTTTAGACTTACGCCGATTACGACTTAATGACGCTCATCCTTAAATATTACATTGAAAACTTAAATCCAATTTACGGCACTTTACACAACCTTACACTGTGTAATGGCCACCTAATGTTTTGCTTCTTTTAATGTGGTTCTTTTTCATTTTCTCATTTCATGTCATTTTGTTTTGTATTTGTAAAAAGGGGTATATTTGTTGCCTTGCATGTGCTTTTCTCTACATGTATGTGAGTGGTACCAGCAAAAACATAAAGACTCCTGGACCTGAAAGCTATCTAGAGTTTTTTCTTATTCTTTTCCAAAGTTCATCTTGACTGGGTAAGACTCTCTCTGGCAGACGCCACAGTCGGTCCCTTCGTCGCATAGTAAAAATTAAAAATGGCTAATAAAACCAAACTAAACAAAATTCTTTTTATAAAATAAGAAAATACATATATTCAATATAAAAATAGTACTAGTACCACACAGAAAATATAAAGCACTTAATAGCGGCATTTCAGACTTACCACAAAAATTGACTTATGTTGCATCTCTTGGAACCAATTAATGATCTAGGGCGGGGCATGACTGTATTAGCTAACCAAATTATGAACAGACTTGACATTGATTCTTTACAGAATATGTGACAATAATTTTGCAGTATTAAGAATTACTCACCCAGTTTAGAAATTCTCTGGAGTTCCTCTTTATCCCCATTTAACTGGTCTCTCTCGTTAGTCATGTTGTTGTAACTGGTCTGTAACTGGTCTTTTTCTCTATTCAGGTTGTTGTATTTGATCCACAGCACTGCGATGGCAGTCAGCAAGAGAAAACACAGCAACACAACACACCCTGCAGTCAGTCTGTAACACCTCTCTCCTCCTAATGGGAAATGGCACAGAGATGTGCATGTTACATATGATTTACACATTCACAACAATGTATTGATTACACTAAATCGCACTAAAATAAACAGAACATGCAAAAAAAAAAAAAAAAAATATTAGAACTTTGGAATGACATTCCATTTCTTCAATAGATAATATCCACCCTGAAACCACATTACAGGTCTAGAGCTTGGATATGTCATATCTGTCAAAAGTTTATAGTTTCATTTAATGTCGTGAAATAACACAATGCTACTGAATATATATTACAGCAGGTTTTAGCAGTTGTAAACAACTGTATGGGAGAAAGTTGAAACGAGCTACTAAATGTACAACTGTGATCTATTGTCAGAGCTGCTGTTATAAAAAAAATCTTGTTGTGTATTGTTTGAGTAATCAAAAGTGAACCCTGTGTGTGTTTGTGTGTGTGTGTGCGTGTGTGTTTGTGTGTTGTACCTGATTTCGTAGGTTCCCGGTTCCATCTGTTCCTGAGAGTCTCCACTTTGTCCTCATTTATATAAATGTCTGCACCTGAGTGAGATGTGTTATGGGCAGTAACTTCTGCCTCTGTGTATATGCCACGACTCATCTCCATTCTGTACTAATCAGTATTCCTGAACTTATACTAAACACTTTTACAGATCAGCTTAAATTCAAAATTGTATGAGTCCTGACTGTTGATGTTTCCTACTCAAGCTACTGTTAAAGTGTGTGTGTGTGTGTGTCTAACTTCCAGAGGAACTTTCTTGTAACTCACAGAGGAAGTGACAGAAGAAATTTACATCATGGCTTGATCATTTCTTGTTGCCTGCATTTTCTTTTTTGCTAATAACATTTTATTGAATATTCAATTATGAAGACAAACAAACAAATGCAAACTAATGATAAGCAAAACACAGGATAAATACGTAAAAAAAAAAAAGGATCATACACAGTTATTGATTACACACATGGCTTCAATTGACATAAAACTAATCACTTTGTCAATTATTTAACATAATCTATAGCAGCATTAATTAATTAATTAAGACGGCAAGTGGGTATGTGCTTCAAACTAACATTTCAAGATAGTCTTTTTGGTGGTGGTCAATGCTGGCTTTAAAATTCTCTTTTGTTGTAAACTAAGAGTGATGTTAGAATCATCTACTAACAAAAGTAAACCTGGGCATAAAGGAATATCCACCTTAAAAAGTATGGAAAGAAAATTTACCACATGGTGCAAAAAACCCAGGATGAATGGGCATTCCCAAAACATGTGTATGTTATCTCCAATAGAGCATGTATTGATTTTTTTTTTTTTTTTTTTTATTGGACAGTTTCAGCAAATAAGCTCTGGTGTTATATAGACTCAGACTCAGGCCAGACTTTTAGATGAAGTAGATATATTATTCCAAATAGTCTCCCAATCGCTCGACACCAGGAACTCTAAACTCTCTGGACCAGACTAAAACAGAACCTATGTCAGGATCTTTATGAGTAATGAACAAATTATACAGATAAGATAACCCTGAGGTGATGGAGATTTCTGCAGATGTTCAAGCAGGGAATGGGTAGCTGATTAAGCACTCCAGGGAACACCGTATGCTCTAAGTGCAGAGCTCAGCCTTTTCACTACCTGGAAATAGAAATTGTGCCATAGGAGAGAGGTTCTATGAAATTTACGATTATAACCAAGCAGTTTATAGACCTCAAAAGGGCAAGTTCTGATAGATCCAAAACAAAGCATTGAGATTCTGTGTGTGATGCCAGCAAATGGTAGGTCTTGTAGTCTATAGGGATAAACCAATTCTTGTTCTATAGACCAACAATATAGAAGTTTCTGGTACATTAGTGCTGACAGGAAACTTTTGGGTCTTTTTGCACACTATATGAAGTTTGTGCATAACTTATCAACATCTTTAAAAAACTGTGGTGAAGGATATAATGGTATAGCAGAGAACAAGAAATTAAGTCGGGGAACAATATTCATTTTCAATATCGATATCCTACTCATGAGATCTGTAAAGAAGACCACCTCTCCAAGTCCTTCTTAATTTTTTGCAACATATCATTAAAGTCATGCTTACAGATTTGACTAAGAGAAGAATAAATATCCACACCCAAATAGGTTTATTTTATACCCTGAGAAAGAACAAAATCTCTCAAATAAAGCTAAGGCTTGAGGAACTGAATTCTTGACATCTGAAAGGAAAAGATGATGTCATCAGCATAAAGTGAGATGTGGTGTGTGGAATTCCTAATATGTAATGGAGAAATGAGGTAACTTTGTCTGACTGCTTGAGCTAAGGGCTCCAGTGATAAAACAATAATAGTAGCATCTGGGCAGTCTCCTTGGCGGAGGGAAGCTTGGCCAAGGGCACGAAATGGACCATTTTCGAGAATCGGTCCACCACCGTAAGGATGGTAGTGTGGCCGGCAGAAGGAGGTAGTCCGTTGACAAAGTCCAGGGAGATATGGGACCAAGGTCGTCTGGGGGTCGGAAGGGGGCACAGGAGCCCGGGCTTGTGGGGTCCTGGACGATTTCTGCTGAGCACAGGTGGGACAGGCTGCCACAAATCTCTGGATGTCATGCTTGAGTGATGGCCACCAGAAACGCTGTTGGAGAGTAGATAAGGTACGGGAAACCCCGGGATGACAAGAGGCGGTTGCTGTGGCACAACTGGATGACCTGAGACCTAAGGTGATCAGGGACAAAGAGTCTGTTCCTGGGGCAGTTGCCTGGAATCTGTATCCCTGTGATGGCCTGCTGCACTCTCCTTTCGATCCCCAGATGAAGAGCACGGATGGTTACCGACGAAGGGAGGAGCTGGGTCATCCTCATCGGGGGTGAATAGTCATGAAAGGGCGTCTGGTTTACCATTCTTAGAACCAGGGCGGAATGAGAGGGTGAAGTTAAAATGCCCAAAGAACAGCCCCCAACGAGCCTGTCGAGGATTGAGTCGTTTGGCTGTCTGAAGGTATTCAAGATTTCTGTGGTCAGTCCATACAATGAAAGGCTGCTCAGTGCCCTCCAACCAGTGGCGCCACTCCTCCAGGGCCAGTTTCACAGCCAGAAGCTCCCGTTCACCGATGGCATACTTCTGTTCAGCTGGGGAAAGGCGGTGAGAGAAAAAGGCACAGGGGTGGAGTCGATTGTCCTTAGAAGCCCTTTGAGACAGGACGGCCCCCACCCCACAGTCAGATGCATCCACCTCCACCACAAACTGGCGCGATGGGTCCGGAAGAATCAGGACAGGAGCAGTAGTGAAGAGCTTCTTAAGTTGGGCAAAGGCTAGCTCAGCCTCTGGAGTCCATGAAAAGGGGTGTAGCGAGGAAGTGAGTCGGTGCAGGGGTGCCGCAATGGCACTGTAACCTCTGATGAACTTCCGGTAGAAATTAGTGAACCCCAGGAAACGCTGGAGCTGCTTACGGCTTTCAGGGCACTGCCAGTCCCTCACAGCCTCCACCCGCCTGGGATCCATCTGTATGCTACCGGCCGAGAGTATGAAACCCAAAAACGTGGTGCTGGAGGTGTGGAATTCACATTTCTCGGCTTTCACATACAAAACACATACGGTTCTGAAGCAGGCGACGGAGCACCGACCGGACATGGTGAACATGCTCCTCTAGGGAGTGGGAGAAGATGAGGATGTCATCCAAGTACACAAAGACAAACTGGTTTAGGAAGTCCCGGAGGATGTCGTTGACCAGGGCTTGAAATACAGCAGGGGCATTAGTGAGCCCGAACGGCATTACCAGATATTCATAATGGCCTGTTGGGGTGTTAAATGCAGTCTTCCATTCGTCACCCTCTCGAATACGCACCAGATGATAGGCATTGCGGAGATCGAGTTTGGTGAAGACAGTGGCTCCCTGGAGGAGTTCGAAAGCAGTAGACATGAGGGGTAATGGGTAACGGTTCTTGGTAGTAATGGCATTAAGCCCATGGTAGTCGATGCATGGACGCAAGGACCCATCCTTCTTCCCTACAAAGAAGAACCCAGCCCCAGCAGGTGAGGAAGACGGACGAATGATCCCGGCCGCGAGGGAATCTTGAATATATTGGGTCATAGCCTCTCTTTCGGGTCCCGAAAACTGGTAGAGCTGACCCCGGGGAGGGGTAGTGCCAGGCAGGAGGTCAATAGCACAGTCATATGGTCGATGAGGGGGTAAAGAGGAGGCTCCGACCTTGCTGAATGCCATCCCCAGGTCATGATAATCGGAGGGTACTGAGCTGAGGTCAGGGGGTGGTTCGTCCATGTCAGACACCTTGGTCGGAGGTACAGATCCTAGGCAATGGGCTAGGCAGTAGGTGCCCCAATCCAGAATACGGCCGCTGGTCCAGTCCACGTGAGGATTGTGCTTCCGGAGCCATGGAAAGCCCAACATAACAGGGGCAAATGGTGAAGGGATCAGAAGAAAAGACAACCACTCTTGATGATGTTCAGAGATGGTGACAAGCAAGGATTTAGTGCGTTGGGAGGCATGATGGAGGACGTGGCCGTCCAAGGCCCGAACTTGGAGGGGCGAGAACAGAGGCACCGTCTCAAGGCCTAGTTGTTTAGCCAGGTCTTGATCCATAAATTCAGAGTCGGCTCCGGAGTCCACAAAGGCAGATAGGTCGTAGCCCCGCTGGTCAACTGAGATGCGGATCTTGAGCAGTGGCTTGGATGGTCGTAGACTCGCCGCTGGCCCCTCTTTCAGCGACGAGCCTGGCCTTTTGCTGGACAGGAAGCGGCAAAATGTCCAGCCTCTCCACAGTACAGGCATAGTCCTGAGGCCCGATGCCTGTCCTTCTCAGCAGGGGATAAGTGACGACGACTGATCTCCATGGCATGGGAGAGAGGAAGGCTCCTGGATGCAGAGACAGGGAGGGTAGGAGAAGGCGGGGGGCGAGAGACAGTGGGTCGGTAGTTGGGTTGTCCAAGACGTCGGGCTGACCTTTCAGTTTGGTGCTCCCGAATGCGTCGATCGATGCGGGTAGCCAGGTCGTCGAGGTCGGCTGGTAGCTCCCGGGCAGCGAGCTCATCCTTAATTTCAGAAGCCAGCCCCCGATAGAAGGCATCGTAGAGTGCGGTGGCATTCCACCCGCTGTCGATGGCAAATGTGCGAAAATCCACCGCATATTCCGCCACGGTTAGGCTCCCTTGTGAGGCTTCAAAGAGGGAGCGTGCCGCATCCTGCTGGGGAGCAGAGGTGTCAAAGACCTTGCAGAGTTCATTGGAAAAAGACTCAAAGGAGGAGCAGAGTACAGACTGACGTTCCCACTCGGCGGTTGCCCAGAGCTTGGCCTTGCCTGACAACAGGGAGATGACATATGCTACCTTGGAGCGGTCTGATGGGAAGGAAGAGGGTTGAAGTTCAAAGATCACTGAGCATTGCATCAGAAATGCACAGCATAGTCCTGGTTCACCGGAGAAGCGTTCGGGGTAAGGCAGGTGTAGCTCCCGAAGATGACCTGGTGAGCTTGTGGGTGTCGTTGTCGCCGAGGGAGCTGAAGAGGGTGGAGTGACTGAAAGCTGATTCATGCGACGGATCAGTTCGTGTGTAGCCGAGGCGAGATCCTGGAGACGACATTCGTGAGAGGTGGAGGTCTCAGATAAGGAGCTTAGAAGGGCTTGCATGTTCTTTGGCTCTGCTGGGTCCATGTTGGTCAGATGGTACTGTCACGGGTGGCAGGTGAGGACCCAAATGCAGAACACAGTCCGAGTTCAAACTTAGAGTCTTTATTAACAACGGCACAAAAAATGGCAGAGTTCACAAAAAAACTGAAAAAACCAGGATACAGCAGGCTGGTAGAATCAGTAAAAGAAACAACCACATACAGTCCAATAATCCACAATCCAGAGAACAGGTTAAACGTAGGACAGGCAGAGTCATTAACAGCATACAGTCCACTGATCCAAATCCAGAGAACAGGTTAAACGTAGGACCAGCAGGGACATTAACAGCATACAATCCAATAATCCAAAATCCAGAAAGCAGGTTAAACGTAGGACAGGCAGAGTCATAAACAGCATACAGTCCATTAATCCAAATCCAGAGAACAGGTTAAACGTAGGACAGGCAGAGTCATTGATTGAAGGAAGGCAGAGACAAACCAGGCAGACAGGAACTGAAGAAAAGGGCAGGATGCCGTCTCAGAAGCTCAAGGCTGACTGAAGAGACCATCTGGCAAGGAGCATGGACTGCTCGCTAGCTTATATAGGACAGAGGAGCATAAAATGGCGGAAACCGGAAATGAGATCGCGAAACCGGAAGTTGCGTCCCGGAACCGGAAGTAGCAACATGGAACCCGGAAATGCATGCCTGACACTGGTCCTCATGAATCAATCCAGCAATACATGTATTCAATCTGTTAGAAAGGACTTTTGCATATATCTTAATATAAGAATTTAACAATGAAAAGGGTCTGTAACTCCCAAAATCCAGCGGGTCCTTCCCAGATTATAACAATCAAATCAGTCAAATCAATTAAGTCAAATCAGGACTGCCTTCAGTCTCTGTGAAAGTTACCAACATCAAGCGAGTGCTGAATAGACTTAAGTAGTAAAGGACCAGCCAAATCCCAGATCTCTAAAAGGAATTCCATCTAATGATTTACAGTATGTCTTGTCATGGATGCAGCAGCCAACTTTAATTTTTAACCCGAAGGACTGTTTATCATCGCTGGAGATTTCAATCATCCAAATCTCAGAACAGTGCTCCCTAAATTCCATCAGCATGTGGACTTTGCTACGAGAGGGGCGAACACGCTGGATCTTGTTTACACAAACATTCCCGGCATGTATCGTGCGGAGCCCCGCCCCTACCTCAGCTACTCAGACCACATCTCTGTGATGTTGATTCCAGAATACAGATAAATAAACCGGTTCTGAAACAGGTTAAAACCTGGCCAGCAGTAACCATCTCAGCTCTTCAGGACTGTTTTGAGTGCACTGACTGGGACATGTTTAGGGAGGCTGCAACCAACGGCGACTCTACTGACTTGGAGGAGTACAAGGCATCAGTGACCGGCTACATCGGGAAGTGCATCGATGACGTGACCGTCTCCAAGACCATCACCACACACTCCAACCAGAAGCTGTGCAGAGCAGGGGACAGGGCAGCCTTAAAAACAGCAAGGGCCAAACTGTCCCGAGCCATCAGAGAGGCGAAGCGCGCACACGCCCAGAGATCGCCCGTGGTCCACGGCCACTTCCAGAACAGCAGAGACTCCCGGCGCATGTGGCAGGGCATTCAGGCGATCACCAACTACAGGACAACATCACCTGCCTGTGACAGTGACGCCTCCCTTCCAGATGTGCTGAACGACTTCTACGCTCGGTTTGAGGCACAGAACAACACAACAGCAAGGAAGACCATCCCTCCTCCTAACGTCCAGGTGCTCTGTTTCACCATGGCTGACGTGAAAAGAACTCTATGTAGAGTTAACCCACGGAAGTCTGCTGGACCAGACAACCTTCTGGGCAGAGTGCACAGGGAGTGTGCAGAGCAGCTAGCAGATGTCTTCACTGACATCTTCAACATCTTGCTGAGCAGCTCCACCATCCCAATGTGCCTCAAGACAATGACCATCATCCCTGTGCCAAAGAAGTCTATGGTTTCCTGCCTCAATAACTATTGTCCCGTCGCACTCACACCAATTGTGATGAAATGCTTCAAGAGGCTCGTCATGAGGCATATCAAAACATAGCTACCACCCACACTGGACCCTTTGCAGTTTGCGTATTGTCCTAACCGTTCCACGGACGATGTCATCACCACAACCCTCCATCTTGCCCTCACACAACTGGACTATAAGGATACATATGTAGGAATGCTGTTCATAGACTTCAGTTCAGCATTCAACACAATCATCCCTCAGCAGCTGATTGAGAAGCTGAGCCTGCTGGTCCTGAACACCTCTCTCTGCAACTGGATCCTGGATTTCCTGACTGGGAGACTCCAGTCAGTCCGGATCGGGAACAGCATTTCCAGCACCACCACACTGAGCACTGGAGTTCCTCAGGGCTGTGTGCTCAGTCCACTGCTGTTCACTCTGCTGACTCACGACTGTGCAGCAATGCACAGATCCAACCACATCATCAAGTTCGCTGGGTCTCATCAGCAAGAACAACGAGTCAGCATATAGAGAGGAGGTGCAGCAGCTAACAGCATAGTGTAGAGACAACAACCTGTCTCTGAACATCAACAAGACTAAAGAGATGGTTATTGACTTCAGAAGAGCACAGAGTGACCATTCTACACTGTCCATTGACAGATCCTCTGTGGAGATCGTCAAGAGCACCAAATTCCTTGGTGTTCATCTGGCAGAGAACTTCACCTGGTCACCAGCTCAACACCAGCTCCATCACCAAGAAAGCCCAGCAGCACCTCTACATCCTGAGGAGGCTGAGGAAAGCCCATCTCCCTCCCCCATTCTGACTGTGTTCTACACTGTAAAAAACTACCTATAGAATCTACCCAAAAAATGTGAGGTAACAATTTGCACTCAGTTTGTTTGGGTACATTTCACCCCATATTCTTCATAAAGTGTACCTAAATAAATCAGCTATAACATGGCAATTGAAATAAGGTAAAATCTACTCAAAAAAAACCCTACTCATTGCATTACAGGGCACACTCATTCACTCACACAATCACACGCTACAGGCAATTTAGAGACTCCAATCAGCCTAGAAGCATGTCTTTGGGACTGTGGGAGGAAAAACACCAAGCAGTAAGTGGGAGCAAGACTCAAACCAACGCTGGAGGTGTGAGACGAATGTGCTAACCACTAAGCTACCGTGCCTCCAGTGTGTCTATTTGAAATTTAACAATTACTGTCACCTAAGACACTAATGCTTCAATACATGATTTTTTATGTATGCAGTGACATACATTTCAAAACATTTTGACATCAACATAAAATAATAATAAAATGAAAAACTTTGAATAATGAATAATACGTGGACTTGGGTAACTGTCCCCAACACAAGGCAAGGAAACACTCTATTCCATGAGCTTAATTTTGAGGCTGTGAACCTTCTTGAGACACTTGCCACCATCAAGCTCTGAAAGAAGTTTCTGAAATACTTCAAAAGTATCCTTGAGCTTCTTGGGATACCCAACTAATGTGTCTTAAATAGTTCATGCTAACAACAGGGCCAATGTTTTTGGGTATATATTATGATGTTTTTTTAGGTTAGTAGTGTGGGTGAATTTTACTCATTATTATGTAATTACACTTGCTGACTAACATAATAGGTAAATGGTAGACTATTTGCAAGGGTAGTATTTACCACCCACCAAAATCATTTTTTAAAGTGTACAGAGGAACCATCGAGAGCATCCTGAGCAGCTGCATCACTGCCTGGTTTGGGAATTGCACCGTCTCAGATCGCAAGACCCTTCAGCGGATAGTGAGGACAGCTGAGAAGATCATCAGAGTCTCTCTCCCCTCTATCACGGACATTTACACTACACGCTGCATCCGCAAAGCTAACAGCATTGTGGATGATCCCACACATCCCTCACACACACTCTTCATCCTCCTGCCATCTGGAAAGAGGTACCGGAGCATTCGGGCCCTCACAACCAGACTGTTGAACAGTTTCTTTCCTCAAGCCATCAGGCTCCTCAACACCCAGGACTGAACTGTACAAAACTCTCTCTCTCACACACACACACACTCAGGACTGAACTGTACATAACTCTCTATCTCTCACACACACATCCACACATCCACACTCTCTCTCTCACCTGTGTGGACACACACACTCACACACATATAACTTATATTACCTCAACCCCTGTGTTTTTCATCTGTTGCTACATTTATATTTATGTTTATTTCTATTTTGCACTACCTCAACCACTGCTATACTGTATTTTTGCACAATACATGTTGTCAGGCCCCAAAGTTCATCATCATCTCATTTTATTACATTTCATTTACATTTCATTGCACGTTCTTTTTCTTTTTTTTTTCGGTGCTATGTGTCCTGTGTTGTCTTTTTTTGTATTTATTATTTTTGCACTGTCTTGTCGTTGCTTTGTTTGCACCTAGCTGCACACTTTACACTTTATGTGGCTTGGGCAAACTTTCGGTCCTAGCTTTGTGTTGTTCTTGTGTTTGATCTTTATGTTGTATGTTTATGTAGCACCAGCTCCTGGAGAAACGTTGTTTCATTTCACTATGTACTGTGTCAGCTATATGTGGTTGAAATGACAATAAAGCTTCTTGAATCTGGAATCTTGAATAACTCCTTCAAAGTGACTGGGGCCTCCAGTTGCTTTACTGCTGTTGAGAGTGATGGAAGATCTAAAGGGTAAAGTTACAGAAGCAAGATGCTCTGACTGAGTCTTAATGCAAGGAGTTGACTTAGTCTGGGTGATTGCTCATAATATAACTGTCTAGATCTGAGTAATATGAACTCTGCTCTTGAGCTGATATCATCTTTATATTCTGCTTTTAAAGACTCTAATGTTTTAGCGCTAATTGTATCATAATGATGTTTCTGAATAATTTCTACTTGTTGTATTGTTAGTGAGCTGATTTTCTGTTTTTGAATGGTCACAAATTTAGAAGAATCAGATACAACCACCTCGAATTATGCATTTTGCTGCTTCCCACAGAGTGTGAGGATTTACATCTGATGATGTATTTAACAATATAAAGTCACTGAGATTATTCCTGATATGTTTTAAAAATTGTGCATCTTGAAAGAGGAAAACATTGAATCGCCACCATTTAAAACGAATTGATAAATGAGTTTTATATAGTGATTTTAACTGGACAGTGATCAGATATGAGCCTAGGTAGAATCAGTACCCAGAGCTGAGTTCAAAAAAGCAGCAGAGATCAATATGTAGTCTATTCTAGAAAATGCTTTATGCCAAAAAGTAAAAAATGTGTAGTCCCTGACATTTGGATTCTTAACACGCCAACTGTCCACAATATTCAAATCCTTCATGAAGGAGTTGAAGAAATTAGAAGTTGATTAGAAGTAGGCAGAGTAGTACAGGATCTATCAGAGGAATCAACTGTTAAATTAAGTGCTTCAACCACAATTATTGGAATATTACCCAAAGCTAATGTGGCGAAGGGAGTCTGACCCAATCTTACATGGTGCCAATGTAGCAAACCAAATAGAACCAAGATTTTGAACTTTCAACTAAACCGACTACGCCACCCTGTTAGGTACAGGAAACCCCTGAACAATAATTCAGGTAAGCACACAGTTTTGTTAGTTCACAAGAGGAGACAAGGTACAGTAGTGAATGCAGGAGTACAAAAAAAGCAATACTTTATTAACAAAAATAGTTCATTTTATACCATTCAATTACGCAATTTATTAAAATAACCAGGGCAAGGGATCAACCACTACAATTAAAAAAATTGGAAAGGACTGTCACCCACTTGTCTTCACACACACTCACATTCACAAATAAGCAAACATACAGTAATGACACTAGGAGCCAGAGTCAACCCAGGCCAGGCAACCCAGTTTCAACTACCTTAATTGTCTACTCAAAGGTACCTCGGTAAATACACAATCAGCTCACTCGCACAGCACACCAGTGAGATTATGCACAGCCACACAGCACACAAGGAGGGAAGCACCACCAGACAGGAAGGACAGCTTGATGACAGGATGCCGCCCCGCAACTTCAATCAGATATCCAGAAGGCTTTTTCTTTCACGTGATCAGCTTCACCTGAAAGAACAAAAAAAAAAGATTTTACATTTTGCACCAATTCATGGCAATATTTAATGCCTTATTTTACCTACTGCCATTCACCTACCAGCCAGAATTCCTTTCATACACGGCACAAGGCCAAAGGTTTCCCACAAGCTAAAATACAATTGGTGTAAAAGGCAACTGAGGGGAGGTCAGCCAACAGCCCACACATCCACTACAATGACTGAAAAACAAAACACTATAGGCTAAAGGGAAGAAAGGCAAGAGAGAAGAACATAAAGCAGTCTAGTTAGCATTGGCCAAGTAGCCACTCTACACATAAACACAGCGGCGGCCCTGAGCGATACCGGAAATGGGCTGTCCCAAAGCTATTATGCACACCAGGTGGTGCCCCATACCCCAGAATATATATACACTCACCAGTCATATTGCAATTGAACCATGCCTTGCTCATTACAGCCCAGCTTTGAAGCACAATCCAACTGTGTGACTCACTACACTAAGATTCTACATTTAGGATTGTCAAGGAAAGAGGGATCAAATGTGTTAGGAGCATAGACAGGTGTATTCCAATTCATTAAATTGGAATTATCCATCATGATGATCCGGCATCAGATATATAAGATACAACTTACATGAAAAAGTACGAGCTGATACATTATAAGCAGGAAACATGAGCATATACAAGCAAACAATCATGAGAGAAACAAAATAGCCATGTGATAATACATACATATATGTCCAAAAAAAGGGGGGAGGGGACATTAATGACTCACTAAAGCATAGCATGAACACAATTATAACATTGCTAGCCAGCCAAGTAAAAAGAACAAACTAACCTTCATTGGACTAGCCAAAAAAAGACTGTCTCATTCCTTGGAGTCAAACCAGGACAGACCTACAAAACCACAATCATACCTGATTTGTCAAACAATGAACCAACATTGAAGAATGATTTAAAAAAAAAGACCAATATCAGTAAACAATCCCAAACACAAGTGAAAAAGGTGGGGGTTATTCTAAGAGATTAATCCACATTAGCCATCACATAGGGAATAACATACCAGGAGTTTACATATTATAAACGATGCAACTGTCCTGTAAAATGTGATCAATGAAACACTGAGCCTCTCTGGGTGAAGAGAAGATGTGGGTTTCAGAGTTAAATGTTACCTTCAGGTTAGCAGGATAGAGGAGAATATGCTGAATCCCTTTCTGCCTGAAAGAAGCAATGCAAGATGAGAACGCTTTGCACCACTGGCAGTAGCGTTGGAATAATCGGCAAAGAAAAGAAGGTGAAACTGGCCATGTTGTATCTTGGTACCTGGCTGCTTGTATGCCTTCATAATGGTGATTGTTGAACTTCAGATGTTTAAAGATAAGGATCCTAGGCTTATTTGAGGAGACCTCTCGACTGTTGAAAACACGATGAGCCCTTTCTATATCAATAACTCCTCATTCAGCCAAAGATGGAAACCAGATCCGGAGTTGGCGTTTTTAGAAAGGCAATGGCATCACCCCCTTCTGCATTTTCTAGCAATGTGAAGATTCTTCTGACGAAACAGGTCTTCTGGCTCAGCAACGCGGGTTTGTAACTTAGCAGTCAGTGAGGTAGTTTCTCTAATCTGTAGCCTGTCCTGGCGTTGAGCAGTTTGGATAATATCGGTGCACTTATAACAACAATGCATTTCCATTTTACTACCAGCTTACTACCAGTCCAGCTGTGAGTTACATGAGACATTACATCTATATGTACATTTTGCATGTAACTGTTCAATCAAAATTTAGCTGATTGATTTTTTTTTTACATTTCTACTTTTATACATTATTTAACAATGAAACATTATAGTAAATGATTTAGTGGTAAGATGCTGCCTGAAGCAAAGCGGAGCTACTGTTACTACCCCAGAGGTGATTATTTGTGTTGTTATAAAAAATGTATGCTGTTATAAAAAATCTGATGTATCACAATCAGCTTGTGTAATCAAAACGCAACCATCACGGACATGATGACACTAGGAAGAATGTGTATGTATGTATGTATGTATGTATGTATGTATGTATGTATGTATGTGCGGCTTATGGATAAAATGTTAAAGCACAATAACTACAACAAAGACAAATATTAAAATGTACTTATTTGTTGGTGTGTTTCTTTTATTTATTTATTTATTTATTTATTTATTTATTTATTTATTAAACACAATGTCATTCTATTTATGTAGTGCTTATATCAATGGACAGTGTAGTCACATTTATCCCTGATGAGCTGCAAAGGAAAACGTCCGTGACAGCACAAGGATTATTTTATTCATCTTAAAGAATTTTTATTTTTTATGTTTATTTAATTTTATTTTATTGGCTGTGGAGCCTGAAGCGATAAACACAGGTGTATTCAGAGTGACCCCAATTACTCAGGATCCTCAGCTCCACCAGCTGAAACAGCTGGCTGGGACAGTCCTGAAAAACACAACCAGCCACAGTATAACACATACAGGAAGTTCTGAAAGTCAGAGTCCACTTTATCATGTGCACCTTACTGTGAGTCCCTACTGGCATTACTTCAAGAATTGTGTAATATCTTTTGTGTAATTGTAAAAATCATTGTATCTCACAGGAAGTTTGAAGGTCTGGATCGGTTCTCCCTTCTGGTCATAGGTGAATATTCCAAGACTTTTTTTTTTTTCATTATTCATGCTCTCCAGTCCCTGTAGAGTATTTAATAAAACATAAAATGTCATGTTTATTATTATTATTATTATTATTATTATTATTATTATTATTAAGCTGTGATTGTTTGGTGGACTAAATTTATTTACTAGGTTAAAGCTCAATAGATGAATAATCTACTTTATAAAAAAAGCATTCTGAAGCTTTTTTCAATTGCCATGTTGTTAGTCAGACAAGAGGAAAACACTGACACACATTTTATGTCCAATAATTTCGACTCATGTAAACTACGAAGTCTTTGGGTGCGGACATGATTTGTTGGCCGGGAGAAAGCACTCGGGGCAGGTGCTGCAGGATAACGTGGGTGATTCTTATAGGATAAAGCAGGGAGATGACCAGCTTTATATCAGCAGAAGGCCAACACAGAGACTGAGGAGAAGCTTCTCTCTGCAGGCTATACAGACTCTCAACCAGAACTCCACATAGGACTCAACTGATTGGACTTGTATGTTTCCTTCACATGTGTTGGAACACACCAAACCAACCACTCTGAACATTTGCACATTTTCACATTGCACAGGACTGAAGTACAAAAACATGTATGTTGCACATTTCTGGTTCTGTTTACATATAAACAGGACTACTGTGCACAACTGCACTTTAAAGATGGACAATAACACTGCTGCTCATCACTTAATTTCACTCCATGACCACCCCGTACTGCTGCTGTCTGCACATTGCACATTTCACATACTTTACTCTAACAAAACCACAGATTTTATATTTTTTATTCTTCCTTTGGTATTTTACATTTTTATTTCCTTTTTTCCTTTTCAAGGTCACAAACAGTTGTGTAAGCATTTCATATCATACTGTGAACAATTGTGTATGTGACAAATAAAAATTTGAATTTGAATTTAAGAAATCAACAAAAATGAGTATTTCACCTGAGAAAAAAAGTTCGGACACCCTATGTCCTAATAGCTAGAGTGTTTCTCCCCCATTGGCTTAAATAACCTCAATGAGACGTTTCTTATAGCCATCTACTAGTTTCTGACATTGACTGGAAGAAAGTTTCCCTTACTCCTCAATGCAGAATTCTTTCAGCTGTGTGATGTTTGTGGGGATTATTGCATGCACAGTCTGTTTCAAATCACCCCACAGGATCTAAACTGGATTTAGATCTGGGCTTTGACTTGGCAATTCCAGAATTCTTCATATTTTACTTTTCAGCCAGTCCTTCAAGCACCTTCTGATACAATGATGGTGTGCTGGCCAGGCCCTGCTGCAGCAAAGCATCCCCAAACCCCCAAACAATTCTACCTCCATGTTTCATAGTTGGTATGAGGTTCATTTGATGAAATTCTGTATTTGGTTTACACCAAACATGCCCTCATATGGTGTGCAAATAATTACATTTTAGACTAATCTGTCCGAAGCACATTATTCCAGAAGTTTTGGCCCTGCGTCTCTGTGTTCTTTGGGAAACTTCAGTCTTGTCCTCATGTTTTTAGACAGTTGTGTAGTCTCTTTCTGATTGTAGATTCATGCACTTTGGCATAAACTGTAGCAAAAGCTTGCTGTATAAATCTTGTGGTCAGCTCTTGGGGTGAATTTGCTTGGACGGCCTGACTTGGCCATGTTAGCAGTTGTTGTAAATGTTGTCCACTTGTAAATGCTTTTCTGGACAGTGGAATGGCTGATTACAAATTCTTTTGAGATCTTTTTATATCCCTTACCAAAGTCATAAGATAAGTCTTATAAGTCAACAATCTTCTTCCTGAAGACCTCAGAGAACTCTTTGGCTCTCACAATGGTTATACCTCTCACTTCAACAATTAAAAGCAAACCAAGCTAAGTGTCTGAAGTTTAAATAAGTCAAGCCTCCTTCAAAATGCTCTGTAACAATATTCTAATAATTTGCACCTGATGTGATACACCTGTAGGTAATTTTATCCATTTTAATTCTAAATAAATGCGGTGGTGTCCTTACTTTTTCCTCACAACTAGACAGTTATAGAAGAGCACAGAATCAACTCAATAACAGCTGAGTAAAACTCTGTCATCTGCACCTGTGGCAGGTTGAACTTTTTCAGTTGACAATGTGCTTTAATTTGCATAAAGAAACACCATAAAGTTGCCATATATGATAAATGATGTGGTCTTTTATAAGGAGACATTTACTTACCATATATAAAAGGAGTCTCCAGTGTCAAACACAGGAAACAGGGCTTTGTGGTTTTCTCATAATGACATCTAGGTTTTTTTCCCTATAAAATAAAGAACGAAAGAGAAGCTGGAGAGGGAATGATTATTTAAAGCTGCTATATTGGATAACTCTTCCCGGTTTGGCATGCCTGGAACACCTCCCCTGGGAGACGTCCAGGAGGCATCCGAAACAGATGCCCAAGCCACCTCAACTGGCCCCTTTCGATGTAGAGGAGCAGCGGCTCTACTCCGAGCTCCTCCTGGGTGACAGAGCTCCTTACCCTATCTCTAAGGGAACGCCCCGCCACCTTACGAAGAAAACTCATTTCGGCGGCCTGTATCCGGGATCTTGTCATTTCGGTCATGACCCAAAGCTCATGACCATAAGTAAGAGTAGGAGCGTAGATTGACTGGTAAATTGAGAGCTTCGCCTTTCGGCTCAGCTCCTTCTTCACTACAACAGACCAGTACATAGACCGCACTGCTGCTGCCACTGCACCAATCCGTCTGTCAATCTCACGCTCCATCCTTCCCTCACTTGTAAACAAAACCCCGAGATACTTAAAGTCCTCCACTTGAGGAAGGAACACCCCTCCAACCTGGAGGGGATAAACCACCTTTTTCCGGTTGAGAACCATGGCCACCGATTTGGAGGTGCTGATCCTCATCCCAGCCGCTTCGCACTCGGCTGCGAACTGCCCTAGTGCATGCTGTAAGTCCTGGCTCGAAGGAGCCAACAGGACAACGTCATCTGCAAAAAGCAGAGACGAAATCCTATGATCCCCAAACCAGACTCCCTCCACCACCTGGCTGCGCCTAGAAATTCTGTCCATAAAAATAATGAACAGAACCGGTGACAAAGGACAACCCTGCCAGAGTCCAACATGCACTGGGAACAGATCTGAATTACAGCCGGCAATGCGAACCAAGCTCCTGCTCTGGTCATACAGAGACCGAACATCCCTTAACAGAGGGCCACGGACCCCATACTCCCAGAGCACCTCCCACAGGATGCCACGAGGGACTCGGTCGAATGCCTTCTCCAAGTCCACAAAACACATGTGGACTGATTGGGCAAACTCCCATGAACCCTCAAGCACCCTGTGAAGGGTATAGAGCTGGTCCAGTGTTCCACGACTAGGACAAAACCCGCATTGTTCCTCCTGAATCCGTGGTTCGACTAAAGGATGGACTCTCCTCTCCAGTACCCTGGAATAGACTTTCCCTGGGAGGCTTAGGAGTGTGATCCCCATATAGTTGGAACACACCCTCCGATCCCCCTTCTTAAAAAGAGGGACCACCACCCCGGTTGCCCAGTCCAGAGGCACTGTCCCTGACTGCCACGCTATGTTGCAGAGACGTGTCAGCCAAGACAGCCCCACAACATCCAGAGACTTAAGATACTCAGGGCGAATCTCATCCACTCCCAGCGCCTTGCCACCAAGGAGCTGCTGGACTACCTCAGTGACTTCAGCTTGGGTAATGGATGAATCTACCTCTGAGTCCTCAGCCTCTGCTTCCTCTACGGAAGGTGTGTCAGTAGGATTGAGGAGATCCTCGAAGTATTCCTTCCACCTTCTGACAATATCCCCAGTCAAGGTCAGCAACTCTCCACCAGCACCATACACGGTGCTGGCAGAGAGCTGCTTACCCATTCTGAGGCGCCGGACGGTCTGCCAGAATTTCCCCGAGGCCGACCGATAGTCCTTCTCCATGGCCTCCCCGAACTCCTCCCAGACCCGAGTTTTTGCTTCCACAACCACCCGGGCTGCAGCTCGCCTGGCCTGCCAGTACTCATCAGCTGCCTCCAGAGTCCCACTAGCCAACCAGGCTCGATAGGACTCTTTCTTCAGCTTGACAGCATCCCTTACTTCCAGTGGCCACCACTGGGTTTGGGGATTGCCGCCACGACAGGCACCAGAGACCTCACAGCCACAGCTCCTGGTAGCTGCGTCAACAATGGAGGAGGAGAACATGGTCCACTCAGACTCAATGTCCCCAACCTCCCTCGGAATCTTGTCGAAACTCTCCCGGAGGTGGGAGTTGAAGACCTCCCTAACAGAGGGTTCAGCCAGACATTCCCAACAGACCCCCACAATATGTTTGGGTCTGCCAAGTCTGTCCGGCATCCTCCTCTGCAAGCGGATCCAACTCACCACCAGGTGGTGATCAGTTGACAGCTCAGCCCCTCTCTTCACCCTAGTGTCCAAGACATATGGCCGAAGGTCAGATGACATGACCACAAAGTCGATCATTGACCTCCAGCCTAAGGTGTCCTGGTACCATGTGTACTGATGGGCACCCGTATGCTTGAACATGGTGTTCGTTATGGACAGACTGTGACTAGCACAGAAGTCCAATAACAGAACACCACTTGAGTTCAGATCAGGGGGGCCATTCCTCCCAATCATGCCCCTCCAGGTAACACTGTCATTACCCACATGGGCGTTGAAGTCCCCCAGTATAACTATGGAGTCCCCAGTCGGAGCACCTTCCAGCACCCCTCATAGGGTCTCCAAGAAGGTTGGGTACTCCACACTGCTGTTCGTCCCATAAGCTGAAACAACAGTGAGGCCCCTATCCCCCACCCGAAGGCGCAGGGACACCGCCCTCTCATTTACTGGGGAAAACTCCAACACATGGCGGCTGAGCTCGGGGGCTATAAGCAAGCTCACCCCAGCCCGCCGCCTCTCACCATGAGGTACTCCAGAGTAGTAGAGGGTCCAACCTCTCTCAAGCAGTTGGGTTCCAGAGCCCAGGCCCTGCGTGGAGGCGAGCACGACTATCTCTAGCCGGTACAGCTCAGCCACCAGTTCAGGCTCCTTCCCCCCCAGTGAAGTGACATTCCATGTCCCAAGAGCCAGATTCTTTAACCAGGGTTTGGGTCGTCTAGGCCCCTGCCCATGACTGCTACCCAAAACACATTGCACCAGCCCCTTATGCTCCTTTCTGCGGGTGGTGGGCCTACAGGAAGACGGGCCTAAGTCGCTCTTTCGGGCTATGCCCGGCCTGAAGGGATGTTCAGTGACATTAACTATTATTGAATTATCATGCCTGTATTAAAAATCATCACCTCTGGAACAGCAACAGCAACTCTACAACTTTGCAATGCACCATCACATTATAAATCATAGTTATGTTTATTGTTAAATAATGCATATAAATATAGTCAGCTAAACACTGACCTGCAAAATGCATGTATCAGTTTTTCATTCTGCATCACTGCAATGTGTGTGCTGCTGACTGTCATCACAGTGCTGTGGATCAAGTTCGAAATCCTGAACACCGAAAACAACCAGCTACAATACAGTTACGATAACCTAACCCTGACCATATAGAGAAAGAGAATTTACAGAGGGAGTAGGAGGAATTCCAGAGGCTTTCTAAACTGGGTACGTAATTCATAATACTGCACAGGTGTCACATATTCTCTAAAGAATCACTGTTAAATACTTTAATAATTTAGTTACATAATAGTTTCATTATAAGATGTTTTTTCTAACATGTTTTGTAGTAAAATGGAAGTGGATTAAAATTCAGGCGAGGGCTCCCTCTCATGACCAGCCCTCGGAGGTGATGTGACAGACAGAATATTAAAGATCTTATTCTAATACTCTGGAGTGAGATCAAAAGTGCAGAACTGTTGATAAAATATTCTTACTGGCTAACAAACAATTCAGAGAATTGTGATTACAACCTCTGGTGGTTGGAGGGAACCTGAAAAAAACAAACAAACAAAAAAAATCACAATTTTTTACTTGAAATGGTCTGGATCCAGGATGGATATTTTTAGCTCCATTATTTACTACACCTCTTATGAACAAAAGAGAGAAGACAGGACTGCAGACGGAGAGATGCAGACCTGGTGATCATCAACAACAAAGAGGAAAAGTGGAAGACACAGAGAGAAAGAGGCTCTTATTTATTCTTATTTTTTACTACAACCCATACAGGAGTTGACCAGTAAATTGCTGTCGATCAAAAAAAAAGCTTCTATTGATCTGAATGACAGAGAAACCGAAGGAGTGTGGAGGTGGTTAGATGACACACCACTGACCACTGGGTAAGAAATAACTGAACTGAAATTTTTGGATTAATTAAGACTCTCATTGGTTAAGGATCCTGCAGACAGATATATGTTTTCACACTTGTGCAAACAGTCAGGTGCATGTCTGATTTCTGCGAGAGCCATGAAGCTCCTCGGCTCATTAACATTTAAATCTTTTCAATTTAAGTCTGGACTGTGATCCTGTTTATACACTCTTTTGAACTGCATTTGTAGATATATAAAATGATACAGCACTCCACCAAAGAGCTCAGCAAATACAGAGACATGAACTGCTGAAAGTGCTGACAAAATAGAATAACATGGCCTTGAATAACATTTTCACTGTTACTTCCTCTGTAAGTTACATGCACACACACACACACACACAGAGAGAGCTTGGTGTGAACCCACATGGACCCAGGATGAGCATGTGGTAACCCTGTATCCTAGAGTATAGCTCTCATTAATTTCATGATTATGTAAGGACAAATGCCACTTCTGCATTAAAGCCTTCCTGCTCTAAATGTATTCTTGGAGTGTCAGTTTCACCCCCACTTTGATCACACTTACTCCCTGTTTCATGTGTAAAAAAAGAGGAAATAGGGTTCTTTTAAAGCATCAACATGTACAGTCCTTCAGACAGTGTTCCTTCAGACAGTCACTGGGAATGTAGTTTTAGACAATTATATACTGGTAAATTTAGTCTATAAGGACTGATACCTGCAGCACTGAAAGATCAGGATTACTGTAAAGAGAACAATGGAGATGAGTGAGGAGATTTATGCAAATGCAGAAGCAGCCAATAATAGAGCTAATTCGAGTGATAACAAGCCAATCACATGAAAACGTTGAGGACAATTTGCAGACCCAGAGGGCCAGAAGCTTCAAGCAGTCTGAGAGCTCAGGTAAAATACATTCACCCTCAGCTATATCTGTATGTACTGATCTGCTTTACTAAATTGACTTGTGTGAAATATAACCATCCATTAAAAAAAATGTCAAATTAAACTTAATGTATTTGTTTTATATTTTAAAACAACAGTATGTGTTTTGAACTGAAAGCAACCATCAAACACACACACACACACACATACACACACACACCTAGCAAATGACTAACTAGATTCCAGAGCATTAACACCAGGAGCAAATAGCTGTCTTTTTACACAATTCTATAAAGGTCATTATACATAGTAAATAATACAATACAAAAATGGTACAGTTAAATACGGCATGATTAGATGTACTTTATGTCTGTATCTGATCTTGATCTGCAACTACAAAAATTTAATTTTACTCCAGTGTAGCCATCATGTTTCAAGTTTATCATGTGCATAAACAGTGCTTTCAACATCTATTTACAGTGAAATTCTTGTGCTACAGTTGTAAACTCTTACACAGACAAGGTCCAAAAATTATATGGACACAGAACAATGTGTATTAATCTACCATTTTCTGCATGTTTCTAATTGATGTGTTGAAGAGTTCAAGCTCTGGGGAAAAAAAGAATAGCGCTAGCATTAATAGTGGTATCTTTACCTATCTCTGTCTGTCTCTCTGTCTGTCTGTCTCTTTCTCTTACTCTCTCTCTCTTGACTCTCTAGAGCATGTGAAATTGATTGGCATCTAGTCCCCACTTGTTAAACATTTGGTATCTTTTTGGAGATTGAACTTTATTATTTTTAAAGAAGGTTTAGAAGAGCTAAACACTGTGTTTAAGTTCAGTGATGATGGTGTTCATCCTTGTATCTTCTGATTCAGACATGAATAGATTTAAATGCAGTAAAATAAGCCATCTTGTCTATGCCTGTCCTGAGAGACAGAGTGACCCTGGTGTTTTTGAGCAGCTAGTGTAAGTCACAGCTGAGCCTGCTGGGGCTGTTCCCTCTGAGGCTACAGTATGATTTGAATACACTCTTATGAACTGCATTTCTTGTAGGTATATCAAAGCATACATCATATGCCTGGTGTAGCTGAAGACAGTGTCTGATACTCTCAGCATTAGTGATAGTGCTTATGTGTCAAAATTTTTTACAAGGTTTCATACAAGCTTGTGAGGAAACAAGTCTTTATATCTCTTGTAAATATAATGTAAGGGATCAAGGGAACAGAGTATCTTAGATGCTTATCTTAGATGTTCCACAACTTCTAACAACAAGTAAATGTAACTATAAATGGGAAAAAATTACAGCATGTTTTGTTTGGAGAAGTATGGAAGTGGTCTTCATAGAAGAATTGCAGCCAAACCTCCATCATGGAAGCAAGGTTAAGCAACTCAACTATGCATGAAAACATTGGAGCCGGGGTGCAGGAAAATTGTAGAAGGTGCTCTGGACTCATGAGTTCAAAAATTTGAAATATTTGGCTGTAGCAGGAAAACAAACCCAAACATCCAGCCAAAGCCATTTAGAAATATCTTCAGCATAGAGAACAACAAGGAGTCCTGGAAGTGATGGTTTGGCCCTCTACAGAGGCCTGATCTCAACATCATCAAGTCTGTCTGGGATTATGTTGAGAGACAGAAGATTCAAAATTTAAACATGATTACATTACTTAATTTCTCTGAAGTTTCAGGAATCAACCCTGCAGGGAGGAAAAGTTACAGACTGACTGCAGTGTGTTTGCTGCAGCTGATCAAATTCGACAACCTTAGTGGAGAAAAAGCCAATCTGGAGACCAGTCACAACAATTTGACTATAGAGAGAGACCAGTTACAGACCAGTTACAACAACCTGACTAAAGAGAGAGACCAGCTACAGTCCAGTTACAACACCCTGACTAAAGAGAGAGACCAGTTACAGACCAGTAACTAGAATCTGACTAAAGAGAGAGACCAGCTACAGTCCAGTTACAACAACTTGACTATAGAGAGAGACCAGTTACAGACCAGTTACAACACCCTGACTAAAGAGAGAGACCAGTTACAGACTAGTTACAACAATTTCACTTTAGAGAGATGTCGGAACTCAGAGCCCCCTCCGAGTGGACATATCACAGGGTGGAATTTTTGTTTGTATCTATTTCTCTTAGCTTTCCCAATGACCTCCACAATCTATAAAACAGCCGAAATAAAAGAGATCTCAGTCAACAGATGAGAAGAAGCAGGTTTCTTTATTCAGCCATGCAGTCAACAACATGCATATCTGAAGAGAGCAGCTGGTCTCTCAAACCCCGAAAAAGTCCCCTCTACTTATACCCCAGGCGCCCCGGGGTGCCTCCTTTTCTCTAATTTAAATATTTCCAGCAATTTCCCATTATATTCAGTGTATGGCTACTTTAGTCCCTCCTTCCTTAGTTTACATACGTTTTCCCAGTTCCCATTACTTTCGCATTTGTCCCGATACCGCCCCTAAATTGATACCATCCTCCCCTTGATGACGTCAATTTTCCTCCTCCCCAGTTCCCCTTATTTTTAGGCTAAGTCAACAATTTTTAGAAAAAATTGGCGCTTCCTTATAGGTGCCACTTCCTTATTGACTTCATTTGACCGTCACCTCTTAAAGGTGCTTCCTCGGCTCATCCTGACCTCGCGCGTTGCCCTCCACAACAATGTGTAAGTACCTTGCTCTTTTCCTCTATGTCATGATGACTTTTTCCTCTACCTACTTGATCTAAGTTTTATTTACTATTTTTAAAATAAGCTGTGCCATTAAGCTGCCTCATATCCTTTTCTCTTTTCATCACTGTTGGTTGCTAGTATTCTAATGCTATTGTCTCCTCTACCTGCCTATCACTGTCATGTCACAGTGACCTGGCCTACTTCCCACACTGTGTTCCTTTTGCCTTAGTACACGCTCTCTTTTGCTGACTACATAGTCACGCAATATGCACTTCACTCATCTTCACTCATCTCTCCCCATTTCCCATTTTTCCTTCCAGCTCAGTCAGCCCACCGCGCTATCTTCCGGAGAAGTCCCAGGGGTGCTCTGCGACGCTATCGCCAGTATCAGCTATCCTGTCTGGCCATTGAACTTACTGGTTTCCTGGAGCACCTATCTGAATCCTCTATTCCTGAGTCTCCTTACCTCACTCACCATATCGTGAGAGATACCGTCTGTCTTGATCAGAGCACCCAATTTCACCCCACAACCTGTGATCAGTCTACGCAGACCTTCTACTGGCATTGGACACGGACCACCTCTCAAGGCGTCCAGACTGAGGATTTCCCTGTTGAGATCTCCTCTAATGATTCTTCCTCTGACACTGCTTCATCTCCTAATTCCCCTGACATTCCCCAACTTTCTCCTGAATTTGTGCCTATGCCTTACAGTGTTCATGATATTCCTCAGTCTTCTCCTGACTATTCGCCCCCAACTTCTCCCACTGATTACTCTCCAACTTCTCCTCAGGATCCCGAGATTCCGTCTTCTACAACTGACCCCCCGGTCCCACTGATCCCATTGGATAGGCTGGCTGACTGAGTTGTAACTCCTAACGTTCCAATAAATCTCTCCTCTTTTCTCTTTCTTCAGTCCCAGTGTGGTTATTACGCTAGCATGCTGCCATTAATAATTCTGCATGATTATTATAAAGACTATGAGGCTATATCTGATTATAATAGCTATTATTAATCAAAGTTAACTACTTAATCAATGGCTAAATAATTCTCGATAGATACACACTACTCTTAGGCAGAATATTGCTAAGTCAGAGCTTAGAGCATTGAGTACATTATTACTTAAGCTACTTTTAAAGCTAGGTATATAATTCAAAGCTGGGTATATTATTTTTTCTCCGACAGAGAGACCAGTTACAGACCAGTAACTAGAATCTGACTAAAGAGAAAGACCAGCTACAGTCCAGTTACAACACCCTGACTAAAGTAAGAGACCAGCTACAGACTAGTTACAACAACTTGACTATAGAGAGAGACCAGTTACAGACCAGTTACAACACCCTGACTAAAGAGAGAGACCAGTTACAGACTAGTTACAACAATTTCACTTTAGAGAGAGACCAGTTACAGACCAGTAACTAGAATCTGACTAAAGAGAGAGACCAGCTACAGTCCAGTTACAACAACCTGACTAAAGTAAGAGACCAGCTACAGACTAGTTACAACAACTTGACTATAGAGAGAGACCAGTTACAGACTATTTACAACAACCTGACTAAAGAGAGGGACCAGTTACAGTCCAGTTACAACACCCTGACTAAAGAGAGAGACCAGTTACAGACCAGATACAACACCGTAACTAAAGAGAGAGAAGTTACAGAGGGATAAAGAAGAACTCCAGAGGTTTTCTAAACTGGGTGAGAAATGCTTACCATAATACAGGACCTTAATAATAAGAGCCATGGAGATTTTGTACACTCCCTGATATTTTAAACAGTGAAGGATTCTTGTTTTTTCTGACACGCTTTGTAATCTGGTCTAGGTTTCACCATCTGGACAGAATAATAACTTTCTTATAATATTCAAGAAATATTATTACAGTGTTATTAAAGATGAAGAGCAACAATAGATATTAATAAACAATAATTAATATGGGAAAATATTTATCCTTTCTACCCAGAATAACAGTACATTTTAATGTACTGAATGATAATGTACTTAATGTAATGTAATGAAAATTAGGATTCTCCTAACGTGTTTGGTAATTTAGTCTTATGTATGATAATATGATATTATGAAAATACTCTGGAGTGATAGAGAAGTCAAATCAAAAGTGTAGAATTGTTAATAATAAAAAAAACAACTATTAAACTCTAACAAATGATTAGCTGGCGCCACATGATTGACTGATAGGATAATTGCAATCCAAATTATAAATGAAAGTTTGTTGTTCCTAACAGAGTGGCCAATGACTGTAACCAAACTGACTGTAGTATATTTTTAACTTTGAGACATAACAATTTTTTTTTTCTTCACCATTTTTATTTAAAGGGTCTGTATCTAGGATGGATATATTTCAGCCCAAGTATTTACTACATCTCTAATGAAGGTAAGACCTGGACTGAGAGCAGACAGGACTGCATAGGGAGAGAAGCAGATCTGGTGATCATAAACACCAAAGAGGAACAGGTGAGAGAGAGAGAGAGAGAGAGAGAGAACTGAGTTTTTCTTTCATATTGTGCTGCTATAGATAGACAATTCATAGAGAGAGAAATAATTTAAAGTTGTATATTGTTCTCTTAATCCCAGGAGTTTCTCACAACACATCTGGGCAACAGAGAGGCTTGGATTGGTCTGAGTGACAGAGACAGAGAGGGTGTGTGGAAATGGGTGGATGGTACTCCATTGATCACCGAGTAAGAGACTTATATTTATCTGTGTTAATTCCCAAATCTCTTCCCATTGTACAGATCATTAGAAGTATCAGACACTTCACTGCTGACTGATTTTCTACAACCTTGAACTATATGTTAAGATAATGTCATTCACTTTTATATTCTCATGACAACAATAAATATATTATTGCTATGGATGTTAAGGATCTCAGTAAACACAAGTGAATTTTAATTAAATGTGTGGAATTTAACGTTACTGAACAATGATCTGTTTTTAAACCTCTGCTTTACAGCTCTTGGGAAAGTGGGGAACCGAATAATGTTGGTGATGAGGACTGTGCAGTGATTTTGGGTAATCTGTGAAAAAAGGGCTGGAATGTCCTTCAATGTTTGACAAAGTTATTATGGATCTGTGAGAAGTTATTATGATTAAACAGTGGAACAGAACAGTAAAATGATATTCACAAATCAAGCTAAAATTTTGGAGTGGTTCAGTTTGGGGTTTTTTCTTAGCAATGCTTACAAACGAATGCTTAAAGATGCTTTTATTGCTTGTAATGCCTAAAGATTAAAAAGTACAAAGATTTTAAAAATAGATTTTTATTCTTTTGTGCTTGCATTTAATTACTGGATCATGTAATAGACATATTTTTTGGAGTAGTTTAATTCAGGTTTTGTGTGTATGTGTATGTAATGCCAACCCCATAAAAAATTTTTTATTCTTTTCTGCTTGCATTTAATTACTGGATAATGTAATAGCCTTATATCATTATTACACTGTAAAATGTAATAAGTTAACTTTACTTAGAAGTTTACCAAAAGTGAGGAAACTGATTGCCGTAAAATTGTAAAGAAAATTTGTTTCATCAAGTATAATTAAGTATTGATGACTCAAAATCATTGTATCACATTACAAAACAATTGTAATGTGCAATTACAAGCTTAACACAATTTCACACAGCACTGAATTCTACATCAGCAGAAGGTTTTTAAGCGAGTGTAGTTTTGGTTTCAGGGATTCATATCTAAATAAAATATAAAAAAAAAAAATGGAATGAAATTAAAAATGTTCTTTAGTTGTTGAGAGATCTAAATTTAGTGCATTTAACAGTCCAAAAAGTCACGTGGAAGATTTGACATGATCCATCACTATGGCTTCTTCTAGGATAATTGCTCTGTGTGAAGCCTCTAAATGCAGTGCTTGTGGAGAATCCTGGCTGTCTTCAGGTATCACAGGCAGAATCACAATGAAAATCTAATGGGTGACACCATCACAGTCCTAATAAAAACAGAAATAGTACAATCTTAGTTACATTCGAAATCCAAACCTCAGAAATGTGTGTGAGGAATTTTAATAGAAAACCAGAAAATAGTCCAAAACAGCAGGCAACAACGCAGTCAGTAAAAATGGCAATAAATCCAAAAAACACGGGTTCCCTCTGGCGAGGGTTCTCTCTGGCGGGTCAGAAGGGGAAGTGCATGATGCATTTAGAGATCCGGGAACTTCAGCTTACTGTGTAAAACTAATGGATATGAATCAAAGTTTGTGAATAAAAAATATTATGTTAAATAACACAAGTTAAAGTCAAAACAATGAACTATAGATGAAGATGCTTACATACAACAAAATGTACAAGGGCTTCAGTTCAAAAAGAAATTAAAAAGAAAACTTCTAAAGCAGAGTGTGTGCTACTGGTCCAAGCTAAGAGAGCTATGTTGAATGAGGCATGCCTTTATGTGATTATAGGCGTGTGGGCATTATTTGAAATGAAAGGAGATTCAAAGAAGACAGTCTTTAACTAATGAAAAACTGCAAATTGAATTTACATTGTTATCTGTGTAGATCTGTGCATTCCCTGCTTTTTGCCTATTTTCCCCATTTAAGTTTGTTTCAGGAAATGCTACAGAATTTACAGGAGTGATGTGTAAGTATGAATGTAAATGTAGTTTAATCTGATCAATCATTTTGTTCTGTGATGACAAAATTACTCAGGTTACTCAAGGACAATCTGCCCTTCTTTTGGTTTTCTTCTCTATCCTCTCTTTTTCTAATTATTTTTTTGATGCTACCAGTTCACAGAGAAAGAAACACCTGAACAGAAAAAGAATAAAGTTTGAGTGTAATACCATTAATTCCTCTCTGCTTAGTTCTTGTAACTGCCTTGTATCTGTGAAAGGAAAGTGTATCATAAAGCATAATATTAGAACAATATACTGAACTATTTATAAATTAATTAAGAACGGATTCAATTGTTTTATTCCTTACTTAACATTATTCTGGCAATTTAATCAATTTTAACTGCATCAAAATGACAGTGTAGCTCAAAACACCTAAGAGACCAGCAAATACAGAGACATGAACCTAGTGACAATGCAGGCAAAATAGAATGGTATGGCTGTTACTTCCTCCATAAGTCTCTCTCTCTCTCTCTCTCTCTCTCTCTATCTCTCTCACACACACACAAACACATTTATCCACCATACATACATTGTACAACAATATGCTGATGTAATAAATATTTCAAGTATTTATCAAGATAATTTTATGAGATCAATATCAGATCAATATTTATTTGTATATTCAACATTTCTATTTAGACTTGAGAGCTAAGTAGAGTAAATCTTTGTGACTTAATCAATACTTTTCCTGAAGATCATTTAAACTTTGATTTTTGAAATCAGAGAGCATTTCATGAGCATCAATGAGGCTAATCTAAATAAATAAATAAATCAGTGATTTTTCATGTTCCCTCAGGCCTAGTGCTTACCATTTAGGCCTGTAGGGTAGTGTTATGATCTGGAGTTTTTTCACTTGGTCACATCTAGGTTCTGGTCAGGTTATGCGCCCAATAAATGAAGTCAGCTGACTACCTGAATATACTGAATGACCAGGATTTTCTATAATAGGATTTTTTTTTCCCTTCCCTGATGGCGCATGCATATACCAAATAACAAAGACAGGATTGATCGGGCTCAAATTATATACGAGTGGTTCAGGACATTTTCACACATAGATTGGCCACCACAGAGTCCCGACCTTAACCCTAACGCAAATCTTTGGGTTGCGCTGGAGAAGACACTGTTCTCCTGGAGAAGCAGGTACAAATTAGTTACAACAACCTGACTTAGAGAGAGACCAGTTACAGACCAGATAATACAGCCTGAGTATAGAGAGTGACCAGTTACAGTCCAGTTACAAAAACCTGACTGTAGCAAGAGACCAAATTAAGGCACAAAATGCAGGCAACAAGGAATGATGTAGTCGTGACCTACATTTCTTCTATAACTTCCTCTGTTACAAGTTACCAGTAAGTTCCTCTGGAAGTTAGACACACACACTTCTACAGTAGATTGAGACCAAAACATAGACCTAGACAGCAGTCATGACTGATACAGTTTTAAATTAAAGCTGAATTTGTAAAAGGTGTTTAGTACAAGATCGGGACTGACAAGTGCAGAATGGAGATGAGTCATGGCATGCTCACTCAGTTAGATGCAGACATTTATATGAATGATGACAAATTGGAAACTCTCAGGATCAGAAGCAACCGGGATCCTGTGAAATCAGGTACAAAACACACACACATTCTTCCTAGTGTCAGAATAGTTTACAGGTGTACATTTAGTTGCTTGTTATAACTTTATACCCAACATTTGTTTAAAACTGAAAAGTTGCTGTAAAATACGTAATAGCACTGATGTTTCATGACATTAAATGTAACTATCAATGTTTAAAAGATTATAGTTAGTATTAATAAAAATTGTAATGGTTGACAAATTATTGTGGTATAATAGAAGATAGTAACAGTAGCTCCAGATTGCATTTGGCCACCTCCCACCATCACGACATTAACTGTTATATTTTACTGTTAAATAATGTTCATTAGTAGGAATGAAATAAATTTTGAGTCAAACATAGACATTCAAAAATAACAAGTAATTGTCACGGCCAGGATCCTCGCCCTAGGAGGGGCACGAACCCAGGCCGTCCGTGGTGCGCATGCCGACGCTAGCACGCGGCTGAACGCAGACCCAGACATAGGATTCAGCGAAGCGCTGCTTTTATTCACATGAAGACATGACATGGGAAGACGAACAGGATACGAGACATGGTGTGGTTTAAAAAAAAAGGAAATAAAGATGGAACAGGTGGCAAGATCAACTCAGGAGCATAGACGGACTGGAACCACGGAACGAATGACCGATAAACAAATCGGACAAAGACATGCACAAAAGGATCCCTATTTATAGGGCTAGACATTAGGGTAAACTGGGTACAGGTGAGGCAATCAGGGGAGAGAACAATAGGACAGGTAATCACACGAACGACACACGAACAAGCAGGCTTCTCGGGTAAACCTGTCAGCGCCCTCCTCAGCCCAGGCGGGGAACAGTCCAGCAGTTCCTGACAGTAATTGTTTCATGTAACTCACAGCTGGACAAAGAATAAACAGCAGCTTTGTGATTAACAGTCAATAAAGTGGCTACTAGGTGCATTTTATTTGAATATTTTTAACATTTCAGTTCAGAGTTGAGAAGCACAAAATATTTTTATGACCTAATTAACACTTCCCATGGAAGAAAGACTTCCGCTTTTCTATTTTTGACTGTTCTTTGAAGATGGTAAGTTTAGACTTTTTAATTTGTAGGAAACAGATCAATTCTCTTCTTTTTTTAAAGGAATCATCAACTAAAACCTCAGCAACACAAACACACCTTTTAGCTGTGGGAGATGCTGCATTCAGCTTGCTTCATTCTAAGATGCAGAATGTATTAATAGTACCAGGTTAATTCCAAACAGATGTGCAGATGTGCGTTCACAAGCAGTACTAGACCACACTCCAACACCCCCAGCACCACATTTATTAACAAATTAACACATGCTTTTGACTTGTAATATGGCTTCGGACATTATAGGCTATTGGAGAAATTATTAAAACTCCAACATTTTAATATATCATATAATTATTTTATTTTTCATTTTTAGAGGTATTTAGTGTTTCTGTGAAATTACTGTGAGTTTGCAAATTATAATTATGTCACTATAATTATGTCTTTGCTCACCATTAGGAAGAGAGACTAAAAGGAGCAAACTGACTGCAGTGTTTTTGCTGCTGCTGTGTGTTCTGCTGCTGACTGCCATCATAGTGCTGTGTGTCAAATACAACAACCTGAGTACAGAGAGAGAGAAGTTAGAGAGGGACAAAGAAGAACTACAGAAACTTTCTAAACTGGGTGAGTTATACTTACTACTCCAAAACTGTCACATATTCTCTGTAGAATCACTGTCAAGTAATAATTAAAAAAGTGCAACAATATATTTTAATAAGCCAGACTGACTGTATCTGACGTTACTATTTTTTTCTTTTCCATTTTTTATTGAAATGGTCTGGATCCAGGATGGATATATTTCAGCTCCAGTGTTTACTACATCTCTAATGAAGAGAAGACCTGGGCTGAGAGCAGACAGAACTGCAGAGGGAGAGAAGCAGACCTGGTGATCATAAACAACCAAGATGAACAGGTGACAGAGAGAGAGAGAGAGAGAGAGAGAGAGAGAGAGAACTGAGTTTCTGCATTCATATACAGTTCATAGAGAGAGAATTTAATATTATATATTGTTCTCTTAATCTCAGGAGACCATCATGACACATCTGGGCAACAGAGAGGCTTGGATTGGTCTGAGTGACAGAGACAAAGAGGGGGTATGGAAATGGGTTGATGATACACCAATGACCACTGAGTAAGAGATTTGTATTTATCTGAGTTTATTACCAAATCTCTTCCCATGGTACAGAATATAAGAAGTACCAAACAGTTCACTGCTGACTGATAATTTTATACAACCTTGAATGCTAAGATTATCACAATAACTATATTCTGTAACTCCAAGATCATTTATATTAAGTTTGTGGAATTGAAGGTAAGTGAACAGTGAACTGTTTGCTTTTCAGGTACTGGAATAAGGGGGAACCGAATAATGAAGGTGATGAGGACTGTGCTGAGATTTCGGGTAATCCAGAAAACAAGGGCTGGAATGATTATTCATGCAACAATAAAAAAATATGGATCTGTGAGAAAAGTTATTTATAGGAATTAAGTACAGTAAACAGTGAAACAGAACAGTAAAATGATTCGAGCAGAATTTTTTGAAGTCATTTAGTTCAGGTGTTTTCCTATGCAATGCTTAAAAGATGCTTAAAATGAATTGCTTAAACAAAGAATCATTAAAAATGCTTTGTATGTATGTAAAAATTGTAACGTAATGTAATTGTAAAAAATTGTATGTAATGCCAAAAAACCCAAAGGACAAAGATTAAAAATGGATTTTTTATGCTTGCATTTATTTACTGGATAAAGTAATAGTCATGTATATATATACACTGTGAAATGTAATAATAAAAAGTGAGGAGACCAAGTGCTGTAAAATGTCCAAGTAGAATATTAATTTTTAGTTGGCAAATCTTAAATTTGTAAAGAAAATTTGTTTCGTTAAATATAATTAACTATTGATGACTCAAAATCATTGTTTCGCATTACTTGTAAAACATTAGTCAACAGATAAAAAAAATGTAATTTACAAGTAATTAAAATTAACTATTATTATTAATATTATTATTATTATTTAGTTCAGTTCATCTTTAGTGCAACTTAGTGTAATCACTACATTGTTGTGAATTTGCTATGACAATCTATCTTCTAGCTCTGCTCGACTGGTCTCACCATCTCTCAGGGCAAGAGTTGTGACAGTTCTGGCACCAAGGTGGTGGAAGGAACTTCCCCTAGATATCCAAACAGCAGAGTCACTGACTTAGTCAACTGTCTTCAAATGACAGGTGAAAACCTACCTCGTCCTGAAATATCTAAACTAGCTCATTTTTTTCGTATTCCAATGTCAAAGCACTTTTGCACGTCGCTCTGGATAAGGGATTCCTCATTAGGAGGAGAGACTAGAAGGAGCAGATGTTCCATACTGACTACACTGTGTTTGCTGCTGCTGTGTGTTTTCCTACCATCACAGTGCTGTGGATCAAATACAACCTCAAAAGAGAAAAATTGTAATTATTTTAAACAGACGGGGTTTTTTTTAAGATGTTGATAATTTAGTCTAATTTTAGTCTGAACAGAATAATAACGTTTTTATAACACGCTGGAGTATTAAGTCAAAATAAATAAATAAATAATTAAATAAATAATTAATTAAATAAATAAATAAATCTGGAAGACAAATCAAAAGTGCAGGGATGTTAATAATCAAAACCTGTTAACCACTAACAATGTTCACACTGGTGCAACATGATTGACTGATTGGATAATTAAAGGTGTACTTAATAAAGTGACTAATAAAGTGACCAGTGATTGTATACATGTTTTAATATGAAGCAAGTGTGTATGGAAACCTACTAGACACAAGGGATTGCCACCTCTGAGGGAACCTGTGTCTCACGTCTGTTAAACACACAAACCAAATGACAAAATAGTCAGAAAAGGCGTGACAACAGATTTTAATAAACAAGGATTTGTAAAGAAAAATAGTTAGTAGTAATTAGTAATACTAATAGTAATTAGCTATTAATTCTTACTACAAACTTGCCAGTACATTGCTGTACAGCAGAAAAGCTTGGACTGGTCTGAATGACAGAGACACAGAGGGACTGTGGAAGCGGTTGGAAAATACACCACTGGTAAGAACATTTTCAAGGAACTGAAATCTTCTCATGGAAATGAGATACTAACTTACTGAGAAATGCACCAGACTCTCTGATTCTCTCCATCAGGTATTGGGGATGTGGTGAACCCAGCAGTAAAGCAGGAAACAAGAACTGTGAAATGTGAAATTCTAACAGGTGACATGTTTGAGCCCATCTAGAACTGGGCTGATTATCCCTGTGATGATAAGTTTATTTGGATCTGTGAGAAGACAATCTTTAACTGAAATGCTGTACGCATATTAAAACCATTGAATTGAATCTACAGTTTTATCTGTGTAGATCTGTGTGCTGTCTCTGAAAAATCCTCATTACTACTTTTAACTCTGTAACCTTCATGGTGTTGCTTACGTTTCTTTGAGAGCCTATTTTCCCTTTCAGGTTTGTTTCAGGGAAAGAAACAACTGGACAGAAAAAGAATAACGTGTCCGGAATAATAAATGAATTCCTTGCTTGGTTCCTGTAGCTGCATTTGATCTATGAATCAGTTGCAAAGCAATTGCTGTGATTTTTCTGAAAGTTTTACATAGTTTTACTTAAGCTTAAGCATTATAATAGCAGCATAAATATATCAAATTACAAGTGTACCCACCCACTCAATCCCTTTTGTCTCGAATGCAATACACTCTCTGTTATCAATATTGAGAAGCCACACAGTGCATGAGAAGTGAATTAGTGATGGGTCTACGAGATTTTACCTTAGGGATGTGTCTACATAGCTACTGTAGTATGTCTCCGGTTTGAAGCAGAGAGGCCTGGTTCACGTGCTATTTAGCTAGCTATATATGAACAACATATATAGAATTCTAAGAAGTTAGAGTTCCTCTTTCGGTTTTGTAACACACACACAAAAAAAAAAAAAAAAAAAAAAAAAACCAGAAGAGAATCTTGTGAGGGAACCACCGTTTAGTTTATAACTATTGTTTATACTTACATATAATGTGCTTAATTAAGGGAACACGAAGTAACTTATTGTGGATGTTCCACAACATGTACGTGTAACTATACATGAAAACAAATATAGGATAAGATAAGATATTATTAGATAGCATAAAGCAGCTAAAGAATAAGATAAAGATAATATCAAGGCAAGGTGACTTGCAATTCAAACAAATATTATAGAGACATAAAAGACTAAAATTCATCTATATAAAAAATATACAAAGTATACAGAGTATATAAATATACAAAATAGTAAAATTACTTTTTCAATTTATTATAAAAAATATACAAAAATATACAGAGGACAATATTATTATTATTATTATTATTATTATTATTATTATTATTATTATTATTATAAGAAGAAGAAGAAGAAGAAGAAGAAGAACAATCTGATTATAAAAATAGAGAAACTATCGAGATATATAAATACAAAAAAAGTGTTCTTGCAGGGGGAAAATGGGAGCAGTGCTGGTTGTTCAGTCTCACAGCAGCAGGGAGGACGGTACCTGCAGTACTGTTCCCTGGTGAGGACAAAAAGGAAAGAGATGAGCACCTTGAGTGAGAGAGCCAATCAGCACAGAGACATTTGTGTTCAATCACATGTATGTCTATAAAATAAAACAAGTGACAACTAAAAGAAAAATAAAGCAGCTTTTGAGTTATTCCAAGTCTGCATCCATCCTTCCATCCAAGAGTTTGGGTACAAACAACAAAAAAACACTCACTCACTCTCTCTCTCACACACACACACACACACACACACACACACACACAGGGGATGCTGAGGTCAGCTTCCCTTACTTCAAGATGCACATTGTTTTGATAGGATCATGTTAATCCCGAACAGATGTGCAGACATGCATTCAAGAGCAGTGCGTTACCACACCCCAAAAGCCCCTAGCACCACATTCATTAACAAGTTAACCCAAGCTCTTGATCTGTAATAAGGTTTAGGACATTATTAGCTATTGATTCAAATGATTCATAATCCAACCTTTTAATAGATCAAATAATTATTTCATTTTAGTTCATTTTTGTGATTTAGTGTAATCACTACATTGCTGTGCATTTGCAATTAATATGAAAAAATGATATGTCCCTTTGGCCATTCACCATTAGGAGGAGAGTCTACAAGGAGCAAGTGTTACAGACTGACTGCAGTGTGTGTGCTGCAGCATCATAGTGCTGTGGATAAAATACATCCGGTATACAGAGAGAGAGAAGTTACAGAGGGATAAAGAGGAACTCCAGGCTTTCTAAACTGGGTGCGTAATGCTTACTACTCTAAAACTGTCATATATTCTCTGAAGAATCACTGTCCTTAATTAAGTGCCTTAATTCAGAAGTAACAAAAAATGTCAGGAAAAGTGCAAAAAAAAGGTTTTAATAAGCTAGGATTTTACAGAAATATAATCATAGTGATGAGATCTTTTCTAACCAGACTGACTGTAGCTTTTCTTTAATGCTGAAACTTAACTATTTTTTTCTTCACCATTTTTATTGATTAAAATTAAAATTCATTTTAATGAATCTAGGATGGATGTATTTCAGCTCCAGTATTTACTACATCTCTAATGTAAGACCTGGACTGAGAGCAGACAGGACTGCAGAGGGAGAGGAGGAGACCTGGTTATCATAAACAACCAAGATGAACAAATGTGAGAGAAAGAGAGAGAGAGAGTAGCAGAAGTAGTATAAAGACTCTGAGTACATGGCTGTGTGAGAGTTGTGTGTGTTTTTGGAGAGTGTTTTGTGGTGGGGCACAAGAAAATTGTCTTTGCCTCCCTCATGAACAGTAAACTTGTGTTTGTGTGTTTTTTTTTGTTTGTTTTGTTTTGTTTTCGAATAACTTCGATTGAGCAAACAAACTGGGCATGGTATAGTTTTAAACAACAAACCAAATGGTTTCTCCTCTCAGTTCCCCATCAAGAATGAGAGCTAAAGATTTTTTCCAGTATGGAAAGAGTCTCATATATTCTTATATTTTACTTTCAACTCTGTTCCTGTCAGGGGTGGCAGGTGAGGACCCAAATGCAGAACACAGTCCGAGTTCAAAACGTAGAGTCTTTATTAAGAACGGCACAAAAAATGGCAGAGTTCTCAAAAGAAACTGAAAAAACCAGGATACAGCAGGCTGGTAGAATCAGTAAAGGAAACAACCACCTACAGTCCATTAATCCAAATCCAGAGAACAGGTTAAACGTAGGACAATATTTAACTGAAATTCCTTTGTATATAAAAAAGGAATTAATTGAATTTACAATGTTTTCTGTGTAGATCTGTGTGTTGTGTCTGAAAAATCCTCATAATTATTTTAAGTCTGTAACCTTCATGGTTGTTGTGCAGTGTTGACTGCTTTTATTTTGGAGCCTATTTTCCCATTCAGGTTTGTTCCAGGGAAAGAAATACCAGAACAGAAAAAATATTAAAGTGTCAGTGTCCCACAATTAATTCCTTGCTTGGTTCCTGTAGCTGCCTTTTATCTATGAATTAGTGTTGTAAAGCATAAGTTTAGAACAATTTACTGAACAATCTATGGATTCATTAAGACTGTTGTTTGTTAAGGATCCTGCAGACATGCGTTTTCAGACTGATTTCAGATTTCTGCAGGAGTTATGAAGCTCCTTGGCTCCTTAGCTAAATCTTAACTGTGATTTCTTGTAGGTGTATCAGTGTATACTGCATATGCGTGGTGTAGCTGAAGATGGTGACTAATACATTTGGCATCAGCATGAATGTCAGTGGCTATGCGTCAAAAATTTTTTACGGCTTCTGAGTAGCATGACAAAGAAATGTTCCTCTTGTGGTCAGACGATCGCTATTCCTGGAAATGGTGTAAGCCAAACTGATAAAAGCGCTAGTGTGAAGCTGTGGGGGTGTTGGTGATGTTCAAGGCCCTCAGTAGTGCTGGAGCTGAGACAAGGGTGGAACCCGAAAGCTTCTCTTGGTGTGGCCAGAGTGGGGAGAGTCTTCTTAGTTGTCTCACTGCTTCACCTCTTCAGCACCCTGGTGGGAGTTCTGTGAGGGGTGCTGGATGTTGTTTCACTGACTGCACCAATGATCTGCTGTCACAATTATCATGTAATAAACATAATTATTATGTTATAAAAGTTATATCAACAATTTTATGTGGTGAGCTGTGGCAAGGACAGAAAGGAAATGGATGAGCACCTCAAGTGGGAAGCCATTTGTGTTCGATCACATGTATGTCTATAAAGTAAAACAAATAATAACACCCCCCCCCTTTTAAAACAAACTGAGTAAGGCTAAACTGGATCATTTTTTTTACAATTATATATTTATATATGTATTTTTTAGGAGTTACTGCACATAACACATCTCACTCAGATGCAGGCATTTATCAAAATGAGGACAATGTGAAAATCTCAGAAACAGAAGAAACGGGTAACCTGCAAAATCAGATACAACACAGACACACACAACACTATTTTTTTTTAACAGGAAGTAGTAACAGTAGCTTTGCATCAGGCAGTATCTCACAACTACATCATTTACTTTATTGTTAAATAATATATTAGTAGGAATGTAAAAAAACAGTGACTTGCAAAATGCATGTATAGATGTATGTTTCATGTAATTGAAAGGTGAAGGAAGAATAAACAGCAGCCTTGTGATTAACAGTCAGTTGTGAGAGTTGAGAGCTAAGCACAGGAAAATTTTATGAGCCAATTAACACTTCCCTTTAAAAGAACACTTCCCCTTTCCTATTTTGGGCTGTTCTTTCAGGAGAGTAATTTTAGACTTTTTATTTTCTAGGAAACAGATATTGTCTAAGAAACCTCAGCAAACCTCTGCAACACAAACACACTTTTCAGTTTTGTGAGATGCTGAGTTCAACTTGCTACTTAAACATCACATTCAAAACACAGATGCTTGTCTACAAAGTAAAAAAGGAACCACCATCTTACCTCAAAGCTCTGTGATGGAAACATTTATATGTTGTATAACTGATGTACTGAGAAAGTAGAATATAGATTTGTTATGCCATGGCCAGAACAGAGGGTGCAACTAACCAAGGTCAACAGATAGTGTCGGAATGACGAAAGAAAAAATAAAAGTAGCTGAGAAAGACAAAAGTAAGTAGCCAATGAATGTTTTTGTTACCTTATAAGAGTTAGATCCTTTTCCCTAAATCAAAAAGATGTTTGTAAAAACTGTGCGTAATGTATGATCAAAGCCCGTTCTCTGAGATTTCTCGGAGAGCATTGGGTCCTGTTGCGAAGCACTACAATAAAACTTTAACCATTTTTTTACTCTTGCCCATACCTACCAGTGTGCTATTTTCTCAGGTCTTCTACTACAAGCTAGCAATGTTGGCAGAATTCCCCGCCTGAGGGTTGGCTACAGGAATTCCTGGAAAGGCATACTGCAGGTGCCTTGGAGGCTGTTAACTTCACCTCGACCGCATGATTGACTCTAAGCATGGGAGAACTCAGGAGTAGACTTGGATCTGTTGACAGGTTTGGAACCTGAATAGGCACCTTGTGCAAGGCAAGACCTAAAAAAGCATGGCACTACTCTTGGATTAGGTGTAAAGTTATTATTCGTTTCCCTTAGGTCTGATTTGCAGGAAACACCGTTGCAAAATCTAGACTTTCTAGAGAACATAAAACAGACCATAACTGTGTAGGATATGCTGTAGTCACACAACATGAGTTAGTGAAATCTGAGCCCTTACCCAAACACCTCTCTGAACAAACAGCAGAGCTGATTTCCTTAACAGACAGTCCCTGTCACTTTAAACAGACAGTGGATATGCTTTTGGATTAGTACATGATTTTGGCATCTTGTGGAAACATATAGGTGCCCTTACTTCTTCAGGTAAATCAATAACGCACAAAGGCCTGAATCATATTACCAAAATCTATTGTAGATGTAAATTTGAAGCAAATATGGGAAAATTATTCCATTTAACAGGCTAATAGCAAAGCAGATGCAACAGCAGCCACAGTCACGCAAGAATCCTCTGTGTGCAAAAAAACTGTGTATTTTGGAGACATGTACTCCCATAGCTGACCTTGAAGATCTTCAGATGCAATCCACAAAAGAAGAAAGAGCAACATGATGAAAAGCAGGATGTTGGGTAAGAAACGGGGTTTGGTATGTTAAAATCTCTCAGAGTGCTCACCCACAATCATGCGGGTCATTTGAACATTTCCAATTGGATTTCATAGAGTTAACACCCAATGAAGGGAAAAGATATTGCTTAGTGATTGTTTATATGTTACTCAAAGTGGATGGAGGCCTTTCCAACTTCAAAACAAGATGCTGAACAAGATGCTGGTGCTGTGGAATGAACTTCCCTTAGATGTCCAAACAGCTGTGTCACTAATACAGTAACTTAATAATTTAGTTGCCTAATAGCATGCTTGATAATTTAATCTGATTTCACCATCAGGAATAATAAAGTTCTACTGACACACTGGAGAATTATGTCAAAGAAAAATGTCAAATTGAAAGTACAGGGACCACTAACAAACGATAATGCTCTTGCAATGTGATTGACTGACTGGATAAAGGATGTTCCTAATAAAGTGACAGTCATAGTATACATGTGTGAATATGAATCAAGTGTGTATGGAAACCATCTTAGAATTCAGGGGATCTGATACACCTCTGGTGGTTGGAGGGAACATGTAACTGTCACATTTGTAAAACAATCAATCAAACAAACAAACAAAAAGACAAGATGTAACCTGGTGTAGAAGACTTTTGAGGGAAAAGCCTAGTGTAGTACCTGCTGTAGTACCCCTTTGAGAGAACTCAACTCTTTATCATGACTGATGCTATGGTATTGCAACGCCAATACCAATGCCGTCACACACCAGGAGATGTCTGTCCCAGAGGTCATGAAAGGGCATAAATGAGTGGGGAGCAAAGCACCAGTAGCCCTGTAAGACCTAGGACCCAGGAGTGGGGTCAATGTCCAGGTTATAGAACCTGATAAGTATTTGTGGAGAGGTCCAAGCCCCACAGCACAAATATGCTGGAGGGGAATGCCCCTAGCCAGAGTGCTGGACAAGGCAATGCATATAGTGGAGTGAGCCATAATCCACAGAGGCTAGGCCACTGGCATAATGTCTATTTGAAGATAGGCATCCTTCAGTATTATCATTGCAAACCAGTCTAAAGACCTGGTCTGTGACAAATGACCTCGAGTGTTTGTATGTTTCATTCAATTTGGAGCATGTAGGTCCAAAATTGGGCATTGCCACCATCCTTCTAGGGAACCAAGAAAAGCCGGCTGTAAGGCCTGAAGCTGGGGAATATGCTCTATGGCTTTCTTATATGCAAGAGAAGTTTCTCCTGGAGGAATGAAGTTTTGTCTTTGCCAACAGTAGGCAGGACACCTTGAAAGAAGGCAGGAGGTGAACTGGATTCTGTAGCCTTTTCCCACAGTATTCAGTAACCACTGGAACACACCTGGCAGAAGCTTCCATGCTGCGAGGTGGTCTGAGAGAGGTGTTAGAATCTTGCAGTTCTCACCTTGCCTGGTGCCTAGAAACAGTGAACTGGCAAGGGCTAAGCCAGGAGGTGGTGCCTGCCCCAGTTTACGTATTTTGTCTGACAATTTAGATTATATTAATAAATGCCTGCAAATACCCCACCTGCATCTGGCGATTCATTATACACACACACACACACACAAACAAATGTATCATTTTAACATGGTACATGGTAGTTGTTTTGTCTTGAGAATAATATAAATCTTAGCAGGAATACCTAATTGATCTCAAATCATTTTACAGCCTCCATGTTCCCCTTTTGCTCCTTGATTTAGAATAATGTTAACTGTATCATGATCATTTCTCATATCTTGCATCAACAGTCATGTGTGAGTAGAGTGACTGATTCTTCTCAGATAAAATTAATAGTTAATTACAAGTTAAAATAAAAACATTACAGCTAGGTGTAATGTTCGGGTCCCCTCACCACGCAGGGCTCAAACCTGGATCTCCTTGGATACCGCATGCATCCGCATGCCATGAAGTCAGACCCATACACAGGATAAAAAAAGGAAACATACACACAAACAACATCAAACACCAAACAAAACAATGACTAACACCAACAGGCACAGAAGGGCTAATATACACTATATTGCCAAAAGTATTCGCTCACCTGCCTTGACTCGTATATGAACTTAAGTGGCATCCCATTCCTAATCCATAGGGTTCAATATGACGTCGGTCCACCCTTTGCAGCAATAACAGCTTCAACTCTTCTGGGAAGGCTGTCCACAAGGTTTAGGAGTGTGTTTATGGGAATTTTTGACCATTCTTCCAGAAGCGCATTTGTGAGGTCACACACTGATGTTGGACGAGAAGGCCTGGCTCTCAGTCTCCGCTCTAATTCATCCCAAAGGTGTTCTATCGGGTTGAGGTCAGGACTCTGTGCAGGCCAGTCAAGTTCATCCACACCAGACTCTGTCATCCATGTCTTTATGGACCTTGCTTTGTGCACTGGTGCACAGTCATGTTGGAAGAGGAAGGGGCCAGCTCCAAACTGTTCCCACAAAGCTGGGAGCATGGAATTGTCCAAAATGTCTTGGTATGCTGAAGCATTCAAAGTTCCTTTCACTGGAACTAAGGGGCCAAGCCCAGCTCCTGAAAAACAACCCCACACCATAATCCCCCCTCCACCAAACTTTACACAATGCAGTCAGACAAGTACCGTTCTCCTGGCAACCGCCAAACCCAGACTCGTCCATCAGATTGCCAGATGGAGAAGCGCGATTCGTCACTCCAGAGAACGCGTCTCCACTGCTCTAGAGTCCAGTGGTGGCGTGCTTTACACCACTGCATCCGACGCTTTGCATTGCACTTGGTGATGTATGGCTTGGATGCAGCTGCTCGGCCATGGAAACCCATTCCATGAAGCTCTCTGCGCACTGTTCTTGAGCTAATCTGAAGGCCACATGAAGTTTGGAGGTCTGTAGCGATTGACTCTGCAGAAAGTTGGCGACCTCTTCGCACTATGTGCCTCAGCATCTGCTGACCCCGCGCCGTCAGTTTACGTGGCCTACCACTTCGTGGCTGAGTTGCTGTCGTTCCCAAACACTTCCACGTTCTTATAATACAGCTGACAGTTGACTGTGGAATATTTAGGAGCGAGGAAATTTCACGACTGGATTTGTTGCACAGGTGGGATCCTATCACAGTTCCACACTGGAATTCACTGAGCTCCTAAGAGCGACCCATTCTTTCACAAATGTTTGTAAAAACAGTCTGCATGCCTAGGTGCTAGATTTTATACACCTGTGGCCATGAAAGTGATTGGAACACCTGATTCTGATTATTTGGATGGGTGAGGGAATACTTTTGGCAATATAGTGTATATAGGTCAGAACATCAAGGTAAATGTGGAACAGGTGACAAGGCAGGAAGGCAGAACAATAGGAGGGGTGTGGCACAAAGTACATGGGAAATACACACAACAAAGCAGGCTCTGAAGATTCACCTGCCAGCACCCCCTGCAGTGGTCTGGCAGGGAACTGTCCCAATGTTTCCTGACACGAGGATAAATGTTAAGTACATTTGGAAACAAATACTTTTGTACTTTAACTAGAAATTTTAAGTAGAAATTCAAACTGAGGCCATTTTAACTAGAGTATCTGTACTTTCACTTAAGTACAGGAGATTTGCCATTGCTTCTAGCACTTATCATCACTGGTTACAACAACCTGACTATAAAGAGAGGTCAGTTACAGAGGCTTTCCAAATCAGTTGAGTGATAACAATCTACAAAACTGCCACATATGTGAATGAAGATAATACATTATTCATATAAATTATTTGAATAATTTATTCAGTTTAGCTGCAACAATATCTGATAGAAAAAATGTACATTTCATACATTATTATTATTCTTCTCCTGGAAAGCTGTGACAGTATCTCTTACAATATTCAAACTTCTGCTTTGTATGTTTTAAACTGACTTGTGTTAAATCTTTTAATGCATCGTTATGGTTTATCAAGAAAAATTTGAAACCTAAACCTGTAATTTCCATTTGTTCCTCATTTTTGAGAGACCAGAAAACACCCAAGAAATCTACAGATCTGTTAATAATCTCTGAATAAGAAATATTTTTATTGTTATTATTATTATTATTATTATTATTATTATTATTATTATTATTATTATTATTATCCTGTTTTTTTTCTCTTATTTTATACCACAGCTATTTGCCAGAGATCGTGCTTTTTGTTTATTAATATTTAAAGAAAAACAGGTACTTTTTCCCCCATTTATAGTTATACTTATGCATTATGAAATATCCACAAAAGAACTTACTTCCTGTTAACTGTTCCTGTTTTCTGTTACTTATATTATAAGTATATACAGTCATAAACTGTTCCTTCCTTTTTTTTTATCATGAGTTTGGCTTTGTTCATTTCCTGGAACTGAACTTCTGATCGACTTAGACTGGATGAACATTTCCCTGTCGCACTACTCAATGTCCTGTAAGGATTTTGATGCCAAGGCACTAACTCTGATGGTGAAAAGAGTAACACTAAATATATTTTGAGTGATTTTTCATGACAGTACAAATTGTCAATGACATTTACAGATTGATTCAAACACAATGATGTTCATGCTTACACATCACTGCTGTAAAATCTATTCCATTTCCTGAAACAAAGCTGAATGAAAAAAAGCCTTGCTCCTTCTTCTCTATAGTCAGGGAGTTGAAACTTGTATATAACTGGTCTCTCTATAGTCAGTGTGTTGGAACTGGTTTGTAACTGGTCTCTCTATAGTCAAGGTTTGTAGCTGGTTGTTTTTTTTGTGCATTTGGGGAAAATACCCACATGCCAGCAAACAAATCCACAGACAAGTGCAGGCAGCAAGGAATGATGTAGTCTTGACGTACATTTCTTCTGTAACTTCCTCTGTAAGTGGAAGTTAGACACGCACACACACACATACAATTCTATGGTAGCTTGAGAATGAAACATTAAAGTTTTAAAGTTTTGAATTAAAGCTGATTTGTAAAAGGTGCTGGGTACAAGTTTGGGATAACTGACAAGGGCAGAATGGAGATGAGTAGTGGCATATTCACAGATGCCAGAGTTACCGAAGATAACAAATCACACTCAGATGCAGACTTTTATATGACTGAGGATGTGGAGACTCTCAGGATCTGGGAACCTGAGAAAACAGGTACAACACACACACACACACATACACATGTATCTTTTCATACTACTCACATCACTCTAAAAGACCTTGACTCTTGATTACACAAGCTGATTTTTTATATGAAGATCTCTGTCAATAGTTCACAAGTGTACATTTAGTTGCTCATTATAACTTTCACCTGTACATTTGTCTAAAACTGCTAACTGCTGTAATATACATTATAACACTGTTTCACTAATGTTCCATGACGTTAAATGTAATGCATGACAGATGTGCTAGCATTAATAAAAAATTGTAATGGTTGGAAAATTGCTGTGATACAAGAGGAATAAAACATTTTACTTTTACTGGGGTAGTAACAGTAGCAGTTGGAGTAGTTGTTAAATAATGTACATTAGTAGGAATGTACAAAAACGTTAACCAGCTACAGTGACATGCAAAATGCCCATACAGATGTATGCTTCATGTAATTCACAGTTGAAAGAAGAACATACAGATTTTTATGACCTCATTAACACCTTCCTTGAAAGCAAGATTTCCACTTTACTATTTTGGGCTGTTCTTTTAAGATGGTAATCAAGGCTCTTAGTAAAAGAATCATCAACTCAAACCTCAGCAAAACAATTAAATGCACTTTTCAGCTTTGGGAGATGCTGACCTCAGCTTCTTTCACTGCAAGATGCACATTGTATTAATAGAACCATGTGCAGATTCACAAGCAATGCTTTACCACACCCAAAGACACACAGCACCACATTCATTAACAAGTTAATCTATTAGAGAAATTATTCAAAATCAAACATTTCAATGTATCAAAGAAGTTCTCTCACACCACCCCACTGCTGCGCTTCTTTCACTGGCTCCAGGTAGCTGCACGAGTCAGATTCAAAACACTGATGCTTGTCTGCAAGGCAACCTCCAAAGCACCCTCTTATCTCATAGCTCTTATCACTACTCACATTGCACCATGCTCCATCAGATCGTCTAGCTATTTAAAATTTATTTCTGTATATTTAAAAAAGACTACTATATTTCCTCTCAACAGAGTTTTAGACTCACGGTGTCCTTAGTTTACAACTGAGTGAGTCAGCATTCATGTGTTCATTGATAGAGACTTTTGTATGTCACTCTGGATAAGGATGTCTGATCAAATGCAAATGTAAAATGAAATATGAAAAAATGATATGTCTCTGTTGCCATTCCCCATTAGGAAGAGAGACTACAAAGAGCAGATGTTACAGACTGACTGCAGTCTCTTTGCTGCTGCTGTGTGTTCTCCTGCTGACTGCCATCACAGTGCTGTGGATCAAATTCAACAATCTGAATAGAGAAAAAGACCAGTTACACACCAGTTACAACACCCTAAATAAAGAGAGAGACCAGTTACAGACCAGTTACAACTCCCTGACTACAGAGAAAGACCAGTTACAGACCAGTTACAACTCCCTGACTAAAGAGAGAGACCAGTTACAGACCAGTTACAACACCCTGACTAAAGAGAAAGACCAGTTACAGACCAGTTACAACTCCCTTACTAAAGAGAGAGACCAGTTACAGACCAGTTACAACACCGTGACAAAAGAGAAAGACCAGTTACAGACCAGTTACAACTCCCTTACTAAAGAGAGAGACCAGTTACAGACCAGTTACAACACCGTGACAAAAGAGAAAGACCAGTTACAGACCAGTTACAACTCCCTGACTATAGAGAGAGACCAGTTACAGACCAGTTACAACACCGTGACAAAAGAGAAAGACCAGTTACAGACCAGTTACAACTCCCTGACTAAAGAGAGAGACCAGTTACAGACCAGTTACAACACCGTGACAAAAGAGAAAGACCAGTTACAGACCAGTTACAACACCCTGACTAATGAGAGAGACCAGTTACAGACCAGTTACAACACCGTGACAAAAGAGAAAGACCAGTTACAGACCAGTTACAACTCCCTTATTAAAGAGAGAGACCAATTACAGACCAGTTACAACACCCTGACTAAAGAGAGAGCGAAGTTACAAAAGGATAAAGAGGAGCTCCAGAGATTTTCAAAACTGGGTGAATAATACTTACTTGAAAAGAGTACTTTTCAGTTACCTAATTGTTTCATTCCAAACATGTCTAAAAGCAGAACCATATAGCGTTTATACACTTTCTGTTACTTCATTGTTACTTTCTGTTATTTATGTAGAAAACTATTAACTTCTAACAAAAGATTACATTTGCATGAATGTACGGGGGTACTGCTGTGGCAATTAGAATTCAGGGAATTGTGACCTCTGGTGGTTGGTGGGGAAAAAAGGTGAAAAGAGCAACAATAGGGTTTAATATGCTAGAATTTTTGTAGAAAAATAATCACAGTGATGAAGTCTTTTCTAACCAGACTGATTGTATCTTTTTTTTTCTTCTTCTTCTTGAGACTTAACTATTTTTTCTTTACCATTTTCATTAAAATGGTTCGGGGTCCAGGATGGATATATTTCAGCTCCAGTGTTTACTACATTTCTAATAGAGCTAAGACCTGGACTGAGAGCAGACAGGACTGCAGAGGGAGAGGAGCAGACCTGGTGATCATAAACAACAAAGAGGAACAGGTGAGAGAGAGAGAGAGAGAGAGAGAGAGAGAGAGAGAGACTCTTATTTATTTTTATATTTTACTTCACCCCTGACAGGAGTTTATCAGTAAATTGCTGTGCAGCAGAAATGCTTGGATTGGTCTGAGTGACAGAGACACTGAGAAAGTGTGGAAGTGGGTGGATGATACACCGCTGACCACTGGGTAAGAGATCACTGAACTGAAAGTGACTGAGGTTCTCATGGTGATGAGTTACTGTCTTATTGAGAAACACAGCAGACCCTCTGATTCTCTCCATCAGGTATTGGGGACATGGCGAACCTAACAGTTATGCAGGAAATGAGGACTGTGTTTTAACCGGTGAAATGTCTGATCCCGTCTGGAACTGGGCTGATTATCCCTGTGATGATAAGTTTATTTGGATTTGTGAGAAGACAATCTTTAACTTATGAAAAAAATCTTTACATTTATCAGTTTAATTTACATTGTTATCTGTGAAGCTCAGTGCTTTGTACCTGACACATCCTCATTACTATTAATAAGCATCATGGTGTCACCTGTTTTTCAACTCCAGTTGGGTTTGTTTAGGAAATTGTACAGATTCTACGACTATGTAGGGTCATGTCGCTTCTGCATTATAGCCTGCCTTCTTTAAGAGTCTTCACAAAGTGTCAGTTTCACACCCACAATGATCACACTTGTACCAAGTTGCATGTGAAACAGGAAATAAAGTTTGAACATAACAGCAACTTAGTTCTTTCAGACCACCACTCTGAATTAAGTTTTAGACAATTATATATTGGTACAAGTGAGTTTATAAGGACTGGTAACTACATCAGTAAAAGATTAGGATTACTGTAAAGAGAAGAATGGAGATGAAGGAGGAGATTTATGCAAATGCAGAAGTTGCAGCAGACAATAGAACTGATTCCAGTGACAGTGAGCAATCGTATGAAGATGTTCATGTGAAAGAGGACAATTTACAGATCCAGAGGGCCAGAAGCTTCAAGCAGTCTGAGAGCTCAGGTAAAATAAAGTCTACTTCATTTCATTTACTGGTGTAAAATGTATTCCATCCGTTAAAAAAAGAAGTTCATCAGCAATATGTTAAATTGAACTAAATGCATTTGTTTAATCTTTTTAAAAGTCATGATGTTATTTAAACTGAACGCAACAACCACATAATCCCACACGGATACACACACAGACACAAATAGCATATGACTTTCACCTGCCCCTTGTTCTCCGTGCACGCACTCCCCTATTTATTCGCCACTTCTTCACCTGGTCTCACACGTAGACGCTGACTCACTAGCGATAGCATTAGCTATAGCCTAAAGCATTTCCATATATCTTTAACTCCGCTACCCCTTCCTTTCTGATCATTTTTCCATTGCCACATGCCTCCTTCCTCCGCGTGATCATCTCATCTTGGTTCCATCTGCCTCCATCCTCCAGTCGCCGTGTGTGCCAAGCTGAGTATTCCCCTCTTTCCTTTTCCACCCGTTTTCTGTGTTCCTCAATAAACATACCCCCTCCGGGGTTTAATTACTCCACTTGTCCCCGGTTTTTGTGACAGAAGACCAGACCGACAAGCAGCATGGAGTCTACATGCACTGACCCCATCCAACAGCTGGTCACCGTACTGTACCTGCACCACTACAGGAAACCACCGCGTCTCAAGCCTCTGCCGCTGCACAACCCTCCGCGACCGCGGTTAAGTTAGCTTGATATTGAGACATTAGACAGACATTCGGAAGCGGTAGTTTAGGGACCGTCGACAAATTTCTGTACGACTGAAAAAAAAACACTATTTCTTCAATAGCCTCTAGGTCATGTGACCCTGTGACCCCAAAGTAGTACCAAAATAATCTACTTGGACACCTCCACAGGGTACACCTCTTTGTATCCCAAAAAATCTCTTCTTTAATTTTTAATTTAATTTTTATCAAAAAAAAAAAACACTTTCTTCAATAGCTTCTAGGTCATGTGACCCCAATCTAGTACCAAAATAATCTACTTGGACACCTTCACAGGGTACACCTCTTTGTATCCCAAAAAATCTCTTCTTTTATTTTTAATTTAATTTCTATTTAAAAAAAAAAAAAACACTATTTCTTCAATAGCTTCTAGGTCATGTGACCCTGTGACCCAAATCTAGTACTAAAAAAATCTACTTGGACACCTCCACAAGGTACACCTCTTCTTATCCCAAAAAATGTCTTCATTGATTTTTATTCATTTGTTTATTTTCTTCATTTGTTTAACTCCTCTCTTCTTTAAATAAACAAGTCATTTCTTATCACGATTACACACCGTTTTTTATTGTAATTGCACAATAGTCTTCTTAAACACACAAGCAGTATTTCCATATTTTTTTTCTGGCTGTTTGAAGCTGCAAAGTGTCCATTCCCACACACTGTGCATGCATCCAGAAAGAAATGACACTCTGCTACAATGTACAGTAGTGAGTGTACAGCCTGTATAACAGTGCAAATTTGCTCTCCCCTCAAAAGAACTCAACACACAGCCATTAATGTCTAAACAAAAGTGACTACACAAGTGGAAATGTCCAAATTGGGCCCGTTCTTCACACGGTTTAACTTTAACATCACCTACCGCCCAGGGGCCAAGTACATTAAAGCAGATGCTCTTTCCCGCCTCTACTCTCTGGATGCTCCCTCCAAACAGCCCGAACCTATACTAACCCCTAGCATGCTGCTCTCTCCTATTCAGTGGGGATTGGAAGACAACATCGCTTCAGCCAGTGTCTCCGAGCCGACTCCCTCAGAATGTCCTCCCAACCTCACTTACATTCCATCGTCCCTCCGTCAATGTCTGATTCAGTCGGGTCACTCCTTCCTGGGTACTGGGCATCCTGGCATCAGTCAGACTCTCTCGCTCCTGCAGGAAAAGTACTGGTGGCCCGATCTGTCATCGGTTTTGACTGTCATCTGTCAAAACCCCTAGGCATCACCCATCCGGCAAACTGGTTCCATTACCCATTCCTCAACGCCCCTGGTCACACCTAGGAATAGACTTTGTCACAGATCTACCTGCCTCAGATGGTCACACCTGCATCCTGGTGGCAGTAGATTGGTTCTCTAAGGCTTGCTGCCTCATCCCTCTAGGCCTCCCCACAACCTTAGAGACCACCAAAAGTCTATTTCAACACCTGTTCTGGAACTTCGGAATACCAGAAAATCGTCTCGGACTGAGGACCCCAATTCGTGTCCTGAGTCTGGAAAGCCTTCTTCTGCTGCCTAGGTGTGACGATCAGCCTGACCTCTGGCTATCATCCTCAGTCCAACAGCCAGACTGAGTGGAAAATTCAAGAGGTCAGTAGATACTTGCATACCTTCTGCCATCACCAGCAAGACTCCTGGCACCGCTTCCTCCCATGGGCCGAGTATGCAAAGAACTCCCTTCACCAGACTACCACTGGTCTTACCCCCTTCCAGTGCATACTTGGTTGCCAGCCTCCACTTTTCCCCTGGTCAGATGAACGCTCCACGGTACCCTTCATCCAACACTGGTTCCAGGAGAGCAAGAGAGTCTGGAACTCTGCCCATCAGACGATGCAGCAGGCTGTGAAACGCCACAAACAACTGGCAGACATCCGCAGGTCCGACGCACCTCAGTATCAACCTGGACAAAAGGTCTGGCTGTCAACCCGGGACATCAGGTTGCATCTGCCCTGCAAGAAGCTCAGCCCCAAATTCATAGGGCAGAGTTTGGTGCTGCCACTCATCCCCCTCTCCCTATGGTGGTCAAGGACTCCTCTGTGTAAACGGTCCAGGAGATCCTGACATCCCGGTGTCGTGGTGGCCGTCTCGAATACCTCGTCGACTGGGAGGGGTATGGGCCGGAGGAAAGATCGTGGGTTCCCCGGGGGGACATCCTGGATCCCAATCTCCTCAAGGATTTCCACGCCCACCACCCAGAATGCCCAGCTCCGCGTAGTCAAGGTCGTCCACCATCCTTTCGCCAGCGCACTCACTCACCAGAATTTTAATTGAGTTCACCTGCACCTTGTTCTCCGTGAACGCACTCCCCTATTTATTCGCCACTTCTTCACCTCTTCCTCGTCTGGTCTCACACGTAGATGCTGACTCACTAGTGATAGGATTAGCTATAGCCTAAAGCATTTCCGTATATCTTTAACTCCGCTATCCCTTCCTTTCTGATCATTTATCCATCGCCACATACTGTACCTCCTTCCTCCGCGTGGTCATCTCATCTTGGTTCCATCTCCCTCAATCCTCCAGTCGCTGTGTGTGCCAAGCTGAGTATTCCCCTCTTTCCTTTTCCACCCGCTTTCTGTGTTCCTCAATAAACATAACCCTTCCGGGGTTTAATTACTCCTTTTGTCCCTGGTGTTTGTGACAGAATAACAGTGGGGTTTCCCATTTTCATATCATTCTATACACATCATTACACATATACAATACAATACCTAAACAATACAGTTAAATAAGGAATAGTATGATGCACTTCAGTTCTGTATTTATCTATTATTAGCTATTATGTTTTATTATCTTTTACATTTTTTGTCATTTTGCCTGCAGATGGCTGGGGAAAAAGAGCATTTGAGAGGGACAGGTAGACTGAATCTGTTGTAGGCTGCTAGGGCCCCCTCCAATACCCAGTGGATGGCTCCCACTACACAGGATGGGGGAACAAATGTTACTCTGGGTTTTTGTGGGATTCTGGAAAGTGCATGTGTGAAAGGGCATCAGCCTTAATGTATTTTTAGTGAGGGTGATAGGAGAGAGTAAACTGGAAGCAAGAGAAGAATAGTGACCAGCAGGCTTGCTGGGTATACAGAGGCTTGGCTGTTTTTAGATACTCCAGGTTTTTATGATTGGTATGAATCATAAATGTGCAGTCAGCCCACTCCAGCCTGTGCTTCCACTCCTCTGGAACCAGCCAGGAGTTCATTTTTACCACTGTCATATTGCGTTCGGTGGGTGTCAGTTTGTGAGAAAAGCAAGCCACAATGTAGTTTGGGACTCTCCCCAAAATTCTGGGACAAAACAATCCCTACCCTCAACTCAAAGACACTAAACAATCTGACTGTTTCAGGGTGTTTGAGGATAGGGCTGTAGTGAACTCAAATTCCTGAGCTATCTCCTTCTCACTCAGCTCCTTGTGCCCCAGCTGCTTTTGGTCAGCCCCATTTCTGTATGAGGGCTGAAGGATCTCAGTGCAGAGGTTTGGCTGGTTGAGTATCTTGGCGTTAAAGCCTTGGCAAAATTTTGTTCAAGATGCTTCCTGTCATGATGATCAGAATTCCAGCATATACTACTCTGTTTCCCCTAGATAATCATGAAGAGCTGCCTGCTGGAGTCTCTCCCCTTGACCAAACAACTTGGCAAAGTGAGTGTAAGAGACAGTGGCCTCACCTCCTTGGTCACATAATGTGAAAGCTCACTTTAGTGTCTTGCCAGTGAGCAGATTGAGAAACTGGGAGATTTTTTCTGCCTTCATTCTCCTCTTGTGACTCGCAAAATACAAAGAAAATAAAAAAAATATCTGTAGTGTGGGCATCGGCATTGGTGTTGGGTGTGTGTGTAAGTGGTAAGGCAGAGTGAATGTGAGTGCTGGAGCTGGATGGCATGCAGGCAGCAGCAACCTGGTAGAGCTGTTCCACTTTGGAGCTGAGAGCCACCAAATGCCTCCCATTAGCTGCCCATGCGCTGTGAGCTGCGTCCATGTAGAGGCAAAGTATTCTGTCACAAATATTTGTGGAAGTGGAGGCCATTGCAGATAAACAGTTTTAGTCAAACATTCAGAGGTAATGCGTAGTGAACAACAGTGAACAAAAGACTTGGTAAGTCAGAATTAATGAAGGGTCCTTTTAAACAGTATGGTTGTGTTCGTGGCTGACTGAAGACAGTTGTGCTAAAAATCAGTAGCTAGGTGACTGTGAGTAGGGAAATGTGTGCGTGTGTGTTGTAAGAAATATAGTCCATAGCAGCCATGTTTGAAGACTGCAGTGTTTGCTGGAAAATGGAGTTTGTGACTGACAATATGATAGCCAAGTGCTTTGTGAATTTTAGAATTTGGAGCTTTATTTCTCCCTGTTTCTCCCTAGTCATTAAAGAAGGGCAAATTTCTTCCAAAATTTTACAATTAGCAGATTTGAGATTTCAGTATACAGTCCCTCACAAACCTAATCAACACTTTAGGGCAGACTTCCTCTTTCCTTTTTATTTTAAAAAGGCTGTTGTTGTAAAACTTCAATTTTAGATTTTTTTTAGACTATCTCACATCCATGTGGCTTTTCTCCATTAGGAGGAGAGACTACAAGAATCAGATGTTACAGACTGACTCTATTGTGTTTGCTCCTGCTGTGTGTTCTCCTGCTGACTGCCATCACAGTGCTGTGGATCAAATTCAACATCCTTAGTACAGACAAAACCAAGTTGGAGACCAGTCACAACAACCTGACTATAGAGAGAGACCAGTTACAGACCAGTTACAACACCCTGACTAAAGAGAGAGACCAGTTACAGACCAGTTACAACACCCTTTCTAAAGTGAGAGAGACATTACAGACAGAGAGAGAGGAACTCAAGAGCTTTTCTAATAAACTGGGTGAGTAAGGCTTATCATAATACAGAACCTTAATAATTCAGATAGCTAATATTTGCATTTCAAGCATGTCTAAAAGCAGAGCCATGGAGCTTTTATACAATCCCTGTTATTTCAAACTGTTACGTGCCACGGCACATATTGTGGCTTTAATTAAGGAGTTTCCCTCCATATTTAGTGACGTGCCCACACAGACATCTGTCTTACAACATGACATTAAAGTGATAAAGGATACACCATTAAAACAACATCCTTATCGTCTCAATTCCACCAAACGTGAAATCTTACGTAAGGAAGTGGAATACTTGTTGGAACATGGTTTAGCAGTCCCTAGCTGTAGTCCGTGGAGCTCACCATGTGTGTTGGTGCCAAAACCTGATGGTACTTTTAGACTCTGTACAGACTATAGAAAACTCAATGCCATAACTGTGACTGATTCATTTCCTCTGCTGCGAATTGACGACTGCATTGATACGGTAGATAAGGCCAGTTTTGTTACAAAGTTGGATCTTCTTAAAGGATACTGGCAGGTCGCACTAACCCCAAGGGGCTGTCTGCGTTTGTGACGCCAGATGCTTTTTTACAGTATACAGTGATGCCTTTTGGGTTGAAAAACTCACCTGCTACGTTCCAAAGACTTGTTAATACAGTTCTTGCTGGTGTACCAAATTGCATAGCCTATTTGGATGATTTGGTCATACATTCTTGTGATTGGCAAAGTCATGTGAAGTCTCTTCGAACTGTGTTTACCAAGTTCAAAGAGGCTAATTTGACACTAAACTTGGCAAAATGTGAATTTGCACAAGCTACTGTGGTTTATCTTGGGATGAGGGTTGGTCATGGAATTGTTTGTCCACTGCAAGCTAAAATTAAGGCCATTGTTGATTTTCCTGTGCCCACAACCCGACGTGAATTGCGTAGATTTTTAGGAATGGTTGGCTATTACCGCGGGTTTTGCAAAAACTTTTCTTCTGTTGCAGAACCTCTAACTTCATTGCTGAGCCCTGCTGCTACCTTCAGATGGTCTCATGATTGTCAACTTGCTTTTAATAATGTGACAGCTTTGTTGTGTTCTGCTCCGGTTCTAGCTGCCCCTGACTTTGCTAAACCTTTTAAGTTGGAAATTGATGCGAGTGGTGTGGGGATCGGCGCAGTGTTACTTCAGGAAGGTAAAAATGAAGTAAATCATCCAGTCTGCTACTACTCACGTAAGTTAAATAAACATCAGGTAAAATATTCTACAATTGAGAGAGAAGCACTGGCGTTACTTCTGGCTCTGCAGCACTTTGAGGTGTACGTAGGCTCAAGCCTATGGCCTGTAGTTGTGTACACAGATCATAATCCCCTTGTGTTTTTATCTAGGATGTACAACCACAATCAACGGCTAATGAGGTGGTTTCTGGTTATCCAAGAATACAATTTGGAGATGAGACACAAAAAGGGTGTTGAAAATAAAATAGCTGATGCTCTTTCTAGAGTGTAAAATATCCTAATAGGATTTTTTTTTTTTGAGGAGGGGCGTGTTACGTGCCATGACACGTATTCCGGTTATTATGATGGCTTTGTTTACAGCGTAACCGATTGGGAGGAACGTGATGCAGTTGGCCGCATGCCATCTACCTGCCGCTGATGGGAGGAGCCGAGTCGCGCTATCGCCGCCCCGGAAGATTAACCGGAAGAAGAGTCAGGCTATAAAAGCGAGACACTGACACCGCATCTGGCGCGGTTTGTTTCTGCTTGTGTGTGCAATCGCGTGGTTTGTTTGTCTATCTAAGTACTTGGTGTATTGAGGTGTATGTACAGCTGTGTGTGTTTGTGTAGTGTTGTGCTGACGGGGCTCGGACAGGTAAGAAAGAGCGCGCTCATCCACTGTGCAACACGTAGACGTCACACTGTCTAGACACCTTAGGAAAGGGGCGGGGCCACCCCCTGTATTTAAGTTTGTAAGGGAAGCGCAGGATAGGCAGGTTTTTGGTTTCACTTTTGTTTGTAGTCCAGGATGTATTAAAAATAAAGCAGCGTTAGGGAAGTATCATTTTGTTTTACTTGGTTTTCTTTTCTTCAGCACCGCCGTTGTCCAGCCCCGTGTTTGGCTTGTTTGTGAAATTTGTAAATATTGTAAATACGTGTTTTCTGTTGTACAGCACAGTAAACTGATTAAGCACTACAGGTTGTGTCGCGAAACCTTGTTTTTTTTTCATTCAGCCAGTTTACACTGTGTGTCATTGTTTAGACCCGGTTTGGACTCTTTCACCCACTATCAGCTTGATAAACCACCGGTTGCTGACCCTGAGTCTCCCCTAGGCCTACTTCGGGGTCGTAACACACACACAATAACAAACAAACAAACAAACAAACAACAAACTACAGTACTTATATATAATGTGCTTGATTAAGGGATGCTTCTTCTATGATGCAACTTCTATGATGAAAGGAACGTCCGGGTCAGGCTCTCAGAGGACGGGGGCCATCATGAAGCATTCTTTGAATCGACTAAAGGCTTTTCTCGCCGTATCAGTCCAGGCTAGTTTCAGTGGGCTGGCGATGGCGCTATAACCCCAGAAAGGGTTGTAATTCCTTGATGGAGGTAGGCTCAGGCCATTCTGTGATAGCTCGTACCTTAGTTTGATCCATCCTCACTCCCGGTGGGGAAAGTACATATCCGAAGAACGTAATGTCTCTCCAATGGAATTCACACTTCTCCAACTTGACAAAGAGCTGATTTTCCCACAGTCGTTGGATTTCAATGGAATTAGAATAGATCAATAGGTCGTCAATGTATGCAATCACATAACGGTTTAGAATGTCTCTGAATATCTCATTTATGAGGGACTGGAAGACCGCTGGGGCATTAGATAATCCATAAGGCATGACTGTGTATTCATAGTGTTCATTGGTAGTGTGAAATGCAGTCTTCCATTCATCTCCCTGTTTAATCCTAATCAGGTTGTATGCACTCCAAGTTTGGTAAAGACTTTTGCCCCTCGTAGTTGTTCTAAGGCGGCTGGGACTATGGGTATGGATATCAAACTGTGATGGCGTTGATGCCCCTGTAATCAATGCAGGGTCGAAGTCCTCCATCCTTTTTTTCCACAAAGAAGAATCCAGCTGCTGCGGGTGAGGTGGACGGATGAATGTAGCCGGCTTTAAGAGCCTCCTCAATGTATTCCTCCATAGCTTGACTTTCAGCTAATGATAGAGGATAAACACGACATTTGGGTGGCATGGAATTAGGAAGGAGCTCTATGTCACATTAGAGGTGGAAGGCAAGAGGCTTTCTCTTTACTGAATACCTTCCTTAGATCATGATATTCCTTGGGCAGTGATACTTGGATGGAAATTCCTGGACTCTCGATGAAGGTTATGCAACATGATTGGGGCATGGAGCTTTTAAAGCAGTTCTGAATGCAACGAGGTGACCAGTGTGTTAGTTATCCCTCTTTCCAGGATATGTGTGGATCATGCACTCGGAGCCAAGGAAGGACCAAGACAATGGGGTTAGTGGGAGAGGAGATGATGAAGAAGGTGGGTTCTTCCTGGTGAAACAGCCCGATTTGTAATTCTAGAGGTTTACTTTGGTGTGTTAAATATCCCTCTCTGATGGGTTGGTTGTTGACGGCAGTCACTCGTAATGGTGGAGTGCAGCGAATGGTGGGAAGGTGTAATCTCTCCACCAGCCCATGGTCAATGAGGTTGACGGCCACCCCAGAATCTATCAGTGCTGATACATGCACAGAGTCAGGAACATTGCGTAACATGGCGGGGATAGTAACTTTACATAAAATGTGGGTGTCTCTCACCTGTGATGAGGATGGGCAGTCGGGGCATTGGTAGACCGAGTTGCATGGGTTCAACTGTGTTCTCCTCACTGTCCACTGTGTCAAGGTTTTGGAATGGGAGACTTTTGGTGTGTGAATGTGGGTGATGTTGGCATCTCAGATTATCCAAACGGATAGTAGTGGTGAGAAACTGTGACAGGGTGATGTTGGTTTCAAGACACGCCATATCCACCCTTAGATTTGGATGGACGCCTTCACGAAATACCGCTAACAATGCGGTTTCATTCCATCCCGACTGTGCAGCCAGAGTACGAAACCTGATCGCGTATTCTGCAGCAGAATCTAAACCCTGGCGTAATTCCAGTAATTGAACTGAAATGTCCTTACCTCCCTCTGGATATTCAAAAACCTCCTGGATCAAGTTAGCAAAATAATCTGCAGAGGATCTTGGGGATTACTGTCCCATAAAGCTGAGGCCCAGTCAAGCGCTTTGCCAGTCAGTAAGGACAAAATGAAAGCACACCTCGTGCGATCTGCTGGGTTGAGTTCAGGTTGATGCAAGAAAAAATTGTCACATTGGCGAAGAAATCCGCAACAGCGGTTAGCAGAGCCATCTAATTTTTCTGGGAGTGCCATACGGGGAATTTCTCCGCACGTTGCATGTGCGGAAGCCACAGGTTGTACCTGTACGGCGGGAGCAGGCGTGGCTTGGGGCTGCTGATTGGTGTCTTGCAGGGCTGCGACTTGCTCCCGGTATGTGCGGATGATGGCCTCTTGGCTGACGATTATCACTTGTAAATCCACTTGATTCGGGGGAGGCAAAGTATTGGAGTAGAATCCATAATGCAGATTTATTAAGCTCAAAGGACAGCGGGCAAAAACATAATCGAGGATGTAGCAAAGATCAAAACTAGAAAGACAGTTAAATAGCAAACAAATCCAAAACACTTGGCAAAAACAGATATCGAGAGGCAAGGCTAAGGTAATTCACAAATATGCAAATCAAGAGTAGTAAAGGCTTGGTATGTACACAAAGGAAACAATACTTCGCAGAGAACAAAGGGTGCCCTTTTTTATGTCTGTGGGGAAACCATGACCCTAATGTTCAAAACTCAGGAGAGGGATCCCTCCGGTGTTCGACCTCCAGCTGAGCCGTGACAAGGGAGCAGAAAGTAACCTATTGTGGATGTTCCACAACATGTACTTGTAACTATACATGACAGTGGGAGAAGCAGTCGCATGTGATCCAGTGATTTAATTCTCCTGTTCTCCAGATTAAAATGGAGCTTAATCTCAACTGTGTGTGGTCCTTGTGTGGGGGGTTCCGGTCTAGATACGCTACAGCCGCATCTTTTTGGGCATTTGTTTTAAAACTGTAATTTTATTTTTTTTATTCCTCTGTTGTGAATGTGTAAGTGATATGAAAATACACACATCTTTGTAGTCATTCCCCATTAGGCGGAGAGACTACAAGGAGCTACAATGAGTGTTCTGCTGCTGTCTGTTCTCCTGCTGACTGCCATCACAGTGCTGTGGATCAAACACAAACAAAACCAGTTACAACAACATGACTAAAGAGAGGAGAGAGAGGAACTCGAGAGGTTTTCTAAACTGGGTGAGCAACGCTTTCCATCTTAATAATTACCTAAGAGTTTTGTTCCAAATGTGTCTAAAAGCAGAGCCATGGAGCTTTTATTCACTCCCTGTTATTTCAAACAATTAAGATTTTTTTGTTTAAACATATATATATATATATATATATATATATATATATATATATATATATATATATATATATATATATATATATATATATATATATATATATGCAGCAGTGATGTGTAAGTATAAATGTGTAAAACTCCGCTAAATTGACTCAAAATATAAAAATTACTACAAGATTATTACTACTGCTACTACTATTACTACTTTTACTACTACTACTGTGTTGCTTAAATGCTACAAAATCACAGGGAAACAAATGTCTGAACAAAAAAGGAATAAAGTGCCAGTGTATTACAAATCATTCATCTCTACTTGGTTCCTGTCTTTTAACTGTTAAAAAGTATTGTAAAGCATTAGTGCGACAAATAAATCCACATCCAGACATCTAAGCTGAAATGTTGGAGATCAGTCTGTATACTTTACCCTACTAAACTATTTAAAATCACACAGGTAAACTGAATGTGAAAAAAAGAACACATAACAAGAGAAATACCATCACAGCGCAAGAATTTAATCTACAGCATCCATGTTACCAACCTCTCCTGTGGCTACATCTGTCTCACTACAACACGTAAAGTGTCCAGGTTAGAAGAATACTGCAATATAACACCTATCTATTTGAGATACTGAAATAAGAGGCAGCACTTCTAAAGTTAAAGTGTTACTGCCAAATAGAAAAATGAATACTAAAGTGTGTGTGAAAAGACAGACACATACGACTACAGAACAGACTGTAGTAATCACACTCATTCAGACATATCTGACATCATAGACATTCTATTAGAACAGATTCAGATTCTGCAACAGATTCTGTTAGAATGAGGAACCCTTTTGATTATAACACCAAAATCGTCTGGGACAGTCTTATGAGCCATTAGCATTTGTACTGTGGTAATTTGTCTATTAATTGAAAATAATGCACATCGAATGCACAGTTTTTGCACATCGAATCGGTCTGTAACCTTGAACACTTGTCTTGCACATTACTTGTTTTTCATCTAATTCTCCATAGTTATTCCTAAATCTCTGTATTTAGTATTTTTCTGATATATTTTCTTATATTGTTATATTCTGCTATATTTTGTAATATTTTATATTTTGTTATTTGATATATTTTTGTTATATTCTATATTTTGTTATTTGATATATTTTTTGTTATATTTTTTTACCCTAATTTGGGTATTTTAGTATTTTTGTTAAATTCCTTCCTATTTTATTTATTACCTGTGTTTGTGGATACTGCTGGAAACTGTGAATTTCCCTTTGGGATGAATAAAGTATCTATCTATCTGTCTATCTGTCTATCTGTCTATCTGTCTATCTGTCTGTCTGTCTGTCTGTCTATCGCAACCTCAGAAGACGATGAGCACCCATATAACAGATTATGCAGAGATGTATATGAAAACACATAGTGGCACTTTGCTAACTATAGTGCCAGACACACAATAATCCCCATGAATGGCAATGGGTGTGAGCTGCAGGCTATAGCCCAATATTGTAAAAACTCCTACTGTATGGGGAAGCTTTTTAGATTGGCCATCTTTTTAGATTCAGACCATCATAGAATCAGACAGAGGTAAATACAGACAGTAGAATCCAACAGATTAATGCGACATATCGGTGCTTTGCCTTTCATTTGAATTTTATGTGTTTAGGTCTCCAATATTTTACATTTTCTGTAATGATTAATGATTAGTAAATGTTTTGTGTGTTGTCCCAAGGTCAAAAGGACAGAATTGTGATCGTAAATCTTACAAGGAGAAGTTATTTGTGAAGTTCTGACCTTCTGTTTATGTAACTAGAAGTTGTCTGTGACTAGAAATTGTGAAATTTCTAACCTTAAAACTACGTAAAAACCACAGAAATCAAACGGTAGCAATGGAACAAGGTTTGGTACTCAGATAAGATGACAATACTTTGCAAAGTATACATAGCATGGTGTGGTCTAAAAGTCTGTAAAACTGGAAGTGAATTGAGGGACTAAGTGCTAATACTTGGCCATGGCACAATGGATGATGTTACATGTATTATAAAAAAGAATATAAAGTGAAAATGAAACAGAATTACACAATGACATAGAAACAATGCTGTTCTTCACTCTATGAATTTTCGTACCAAAAGAAAGTGACCAAAAAAGCAAAAACCTCAATCGTGCCTACCATTTTGCAAACTTCAGGCAAGAAAAGAGACTTTATGGAAATATTGCCCTATGACCGTGTCCTTTCTCATAGTCACTTCATCAGCTCCTCCCTTTCTGCTACACAATCATGCTAGAGCTTATTTGATATTGTGTATTAAGTAGTTTTGAGAATTCCTCCCTGAACTGCTTGTTTATTGCCAGGGACCCGGATAAAAAAAATGTAGTGAAAAAGGAGCCGGAAACCCACAGAAAGCATATGTAGTGAGTGCATGTAGGATTTTTATGAAATGTGTCTGCTTTTCTTCGTAAGGAGCCTCTCCCCAAGCACACACACACAGAGAGCAATTGCCACCTCCTCATTCACATGATCAACTCACTGAGTCACTCATGAATCAGTTCACATGCGCAACTCATCAGGAATCAATTCACATGCTCGACTCACTGAGTGACAGTGCAAATGTTATTGATAAACTGCACCCCTCCCACTCACAAAGTTGAGTTTATGAATATACTTTTATGATGCAAATAGTATAATATAATGTACTTTTAAAAAAATAAAGTGAAAATAAAACAAAATTACACAATGACATTGAAGCAGCGCTGTTCTTTCTACTATGAATTTTCCTACCAAAGGAAAGTGATAAAAATGCAGAAAGCAGAAAGATGATTGTGAGATGTGTCTGCTTTTCTTTGTAAGAAATCTGTCAACCTCTGAGCTCACTTAAAGATCTTCCACAACATCTTATGTTCCTGAGTTACTGAAAATGTTGCAATAGTAGCCATTCTTTTCAATTTCAGCTTTTTCTCCACAGCCTTCTTCAGGATTTCACTCACACACCCATTCACGCACTATGGTCTATTGGTCTATGCCAGTCAGCCTACAACGCATACTGGACTGGGAAGAGAACCTGCAAACAAAATTTCTGATTATTTGTCTTTACAGTAATTTTTTATTATTGTTCATATTATTGTGTTACTGGGTTTCTACTTCATTTTAGTTGAGTTGTTCTGGGATTTTTATGTTACTCAATAGAGGATGATGAATGCACTGTTAGTATATAAGAGCATCATATTTAGGTGTGTGACTGACTAAAATCAAAATTAGCAGTTTAACTTTTGCTTGAATCTGTATATTCTTTGTTTGTGCCATAATGTTTTTCTAATTGAAAAAGCGAATAGCGAAAATCATATGATGGTTTTACCCTCACAAAATTATAAATATATTTTATAAAACAATTGAAGATTCAATTCAAGAACTGAATCTTTGATTCCTCTGTTTGTTCCATGTGGTTTTTGAGATTTAACATAACTAAAATGTAAGCATTTGCAAATGTCACCACCAGGGGGATGCAGAAAAGAGATTTCACAAAAAAAATTAAGTAATATTTAGTAGGATTGTTCTCTTTCTCTCTCTCTCTCTCTCTCTCTCTCTGTCTCTCTCTGTGTTTGTTTTGAGAAGGAAGAATGAGAAATGCACACACCTATCCTTTGGCTTTAGAAGGCACTGATTCATTCACTGGGGTTCTGTTTCTAACTTCACTCAGTGTTTCACTATTGGAATCACTTTGGGCATGACCAACTGCGGAAGCTCCTATGACACCACGTCTGCCCTCAACAGACAGGTCGACCTGTGACCAGGCTCCACCCCCTTATATTAGTCAGGTCGGCCCCTGCCAAGGTCATTCGCACTTTCTTCCCGTGGGAGATAGGTTTATGTTGACTGACATCCTTAACAATTAGAATAGTGTCCGCGTCAAGGCAAGCTATTCTAATCAGCCTATTGTGTATTAATTACAGCAATAGGTGACATTAAGTCAAGTTATGCATCAAGGCGAGGCTTTAGAAGGTTTAATTTCCTTAGACCAGCAGGCTAAGAATTACAAGGTTTAAAGAGTGAGGTCACATGCTTGCTTTCGGCTACTGTACCTTCTTCAGGGAATGCTGTAGCACAGTCACGGCCAGATAGCAACCAGAGACCTGTCGTGAACTTGCTGGCACCTAGCCCCGCAAAAAATCACAACCCAAAGTATTGCGCAGATGTTTTTTGCTATAGATGTGGCGAGAATGGAAATTTCCAACGTCTTGAAAACCAAACAGCTTTCAGGAAACTCCTAAGGGGCTCAGGAGAAGAACGGCCTGATGTCCCGGAGAGAATACGTTCCACAAAGTGTAACACACCACAAGAAAGGGAGGCTAGTCTTGGTCTAGTAGGACCAAGCTCTCTTGTTTCCATGCAAATTGAGGGCATTTATGAAAAAGGCTTACTGGATAGCGGGTCTCAAGTCACCCTACTGTATCGCTCATTTTATAGCAAGTATTTGAAGCATTTGACACCTATTGATTGTCTTGAGAAATGGGGCCTTAGTGCAAATCAGTATCCATATGATAGCTATCTGTGCTTGAAGCTTGAGTTTACTGGGGATACAGTTGGTGTGGCAGAAACCATCGAAACACTTGTGCTTGTATGTCCAAATCTGGTAATGAAAGGGGAGGCATACCTGGTGGTTGGGACAAACACATCTATAGTAAGAAGTAACTTCCTCAGCTCCATCTTTGTCCATCCAGCCATAAAGGAGGCTTACGAGAAACTTCAAACAAGTTCTGATGACACAGCAGAGCTAAAAAGAGGGACAGTTTGGTTCACTGGAGCCAAGCCGCTTATTTTGCCACCTGGTAGCGTTGCAACAGTCACAGGCGTTCCAAGTTTCTGAGGAATTGCTGTAGTCAAGCTCTTATCATAGACCGCCCAGAGGAGAGATGTTTCCCTAAAGAGCTTTTAGTGATGCCTGTGGTGGAAATATACACAGTGGTTCATTGCAGACACATCTCAGTCACTCTAAGGAACATGGCCTGCCATGAAGTGACCTTGAAACGTGGAGTTCCTATTGCACATTTGTTCCCAGTGGACGTGGTGTGTGCAGTGCCTGTAAAAGAGAAGTCTAAATCCCCTACATCTGAACTGTCTCCATTCACCTTTGGTGATCCCCATGTGCCTCCAGAGTGGAAGCAGAGACTATGTAAAAAAAAATGATAGAGAGGAAAGAAGTTTTCTCCTTCCATGAGTTTGATCGGTCAAGAGGTCCGATTAGAGTCTGAAAAGAGTACAGGGAAATCAAAGCCAAAACAGAGGGTCAGTAAATGTCTCAAAGCAAATAAAGTTGAAAACTGTAGTCCTTCTACTTCACTAGAATCTGAAGAGAGCAGCAGATTGGACTCTGCCACTGACTCGGAAGAGGAAGGTATGGGTAGTTGTTATGGCTATGATATACTATGGCAGTAATATGAACAGGGGAACAAAGACCCTGAGCGAGCCATACCTTTCAGTCTGGATTTGGACGTTGCTGGGTGAAATGATCAGTAGCCCAGAGGCAGAAGGGGGAATAGTAGAGAAAACAGTACCTTCAGTATATGAGCTGACTGGGGGGCCATAAAAGGTTTTAGACAAGACAGTTAAAAGGACTGCTGAAACAGAGAGAGACCCTCTCAGGTACATACAGTACAAATAGGAGATGAGACAGTAGAAAGATTGGGCAATCAAATCATAAATTCTGAAGAGAGATCACGACCTCAGAGACCAAGAAAATCCCCAAACAGACTGACTTATGATTTGCTGGGAAACCCAACCTCAGTAGCTGTCAGTACACATGGCTTTACTCTAGTACAGGCCGGTGATTAGAGAGATGGTTTATCGCTGTCTTCTACTAAGATATACAGAAGCACCTTCTTCAAGTGGATTGTTTGAAAAGGGGATTTTCAAATATTCTGCTACCCTTTTTATTTGTCATGAGGTCATGACTCTTTTGGTGGGGGGAGAGTGTAGTGCCCTGGTATTGTGTTTGCATGTTGCTTGCAGTGTTGGATGTGCACAAATGTTATTTTGATACATCAACTGTGTTAAATATGTAGACTGAGCAATGTATACATTGCTAGAGGATAAATAATGCAACGTTATTGTAACATCACCACCAGCGTCAGGCCACTGTAGGGAGTTATAGTACCATAGAAAGAAAAAATCCTGGGTATTATTTTTTTTGTTTGTGTGTGTGTGTGCATATGGTTGTGTGTGTACATATGGTTTCAAAACCATAATGGAGACTCAAAAATTTCTCTTAAATAATAAATGTTCTGATTGTGTTATTCCATGTACTGTTTATGTCTGTGGGCTATATTATACCACAAAGGACCTCGTTATCGCCATATCACAATGCACGGTACTTTGTGCTCACATTAGCAGTCTAGCTACCTATATAACGTGTGAACCAGGCCCCTCGGCTCTAAGAATAAACTAGCTAACTATAGTGTTCTTTCAGTTCTTTCTTTCTATAGTGTTTTTACACTTGAGATGAAGCTGTTTGAGTGGGTGGGCTACAATAACATTGATGTATAATGTTTAGGAATGCCTGTGTATGCATTAGTTACAATAAAAGCATTTTTAATAATTCTTTGTTTAAACATTCATTTTAAGCATGTTTAAAACATTGCATAGAAAAAAACTGAACAAAACTACTCAAAAAATATGACTATTACATTATCCAGAAAGTAAATGCAAGCACAAAAGAATAAAAAAATTGATCTTTAGGCATTACAAGCAGTAAATAATCTTAATAATAATCTTTAAGCATTAGTTTTTAAGCATTGCATAGAATAAAACCTAAACTGAACCACTCCAAAAATTAAGCTTGATTTGTGAATATCATTTTATTGTTCTGTTCCACTGTTTATTATATTTAAATCATAATAACTTCTCACAAATCCATAATAATTTTGTCAAGCATTGACGGTCATTCCAGACCCTTTTTCACAGATTACCCAAAATCTCTGCACAGTCCTCATCACCTTCATCATTCGGTTCCCCACTTTTCCAGTAGCTGTAAAGCAGAGGTTTAAAAACAGATCATTCTTCAGTAACGTTAAATTCCACACATTTAATTAAAATTCACTTGTGTTTACTGAGATTCTTAAGAACAATAGCAATAATAGTTATTGTTGTAATGAGAATATAAAAGTGAATGATATTATCTTATTATATAGTTCAAGGTTATAAAATCAGTCAGTAGTGAACGGTCTTGTATTTGTAGCATTCTGTACCATGGGAATAGATTTGGGAATTAACACAGATAAATGCAAGTCTCTAACTCAGTGATCAGTAGAGTACCATCTACCCATCTACCCAGTTTGGTTACAATCACTGGCCACTCTGTTAGGAACAACAAACCTTCATTTATAATTTGGATTGCAATTATCCAATCAGTCAATTATGTGGCACCAGCTAATCATTCGTTAGAGTTTAACAGTTTTTTTATTAACAATTCTACACTTTTGATTTGACTTCTCTATCACTCCAGAGTATTTTCATAATATCATATTATCATACATAAGACTAAATTACCAAACACATTAGGAGAATCCTAATTTTCATTACATTACATTAAGTACATTATCATCATTATCATTAGAAAGGATAAATATTTTCCTATATTAATTATTGTTTATTAATATCTATTGTTACTCTTCATCTTTAATATTGTAATAATATTGTAATAATATTTCTTGAATATTATAAGAAAGTTATTATTCTGTCCAGATGGTAAAACCTAGACCAAATTACGAAGCGTGTTAGAAAAAAAAAAGAATCTTCACTGTTTAAAATATCAGGGAGTGTACAAAATCTCCATGGCTCTTATTATTAAGGTCCTGTATTATGGTAAGCATTTCTCACCTAGTTTAGAAAACCTCTGGAGTTCACCTTTATCCCTCTGTAACTTCTCTCTCTTTAGTCACGGTGTTGTATCTGGTCTGTAACTGGTCTCTCTCTTTAGTCAGGGTGTTGTATCTGGTCTGTAACTGGTCTCTCTCTTTAGTCAGGGTGTTGTACTGTATCTGGTCTGTAACTGGTCTCTCTCTTTAGTCACGATGTTGTAACTAGTTTGTAGCTGGTCTCTCTCTTTAGTCAGGGTGTTGTAACTGGAGTGTAGCTGGTCTCTCTCTTTAGTCAGGGTGTTGTATCTGGTCTGTAACTGGTCTCTCTCTATATTCAAATTGTAACTAGTTTGTAGCCGGTCTCTTTTTTTTAGTCAGGGTGTTGTAACTGGACTGTAGCTGGTCTCTCTCTTTAGTCAGGTTGTTGTAACTGGTCTGTAACTGGTCTCTCTCTATAGTCACGTTGTTGTGACTGGTCTCCAGATTGGCTTTTTCTCCACTAAGGTTGTTGAATTTGAGCAGCAGGAGCAAACACACTGCAGTCAGTCTGTAACATTTCCTCCCTGCAGGGTTGATTCCTGAAACTACAGAGAAATTAAGTAATGTAATCAATTTTAAATTTTGAATCATCTGTCTCTTAACATAATCCCAGACAGACTCAATGGTGTTGAGATCAGGCCTCTGTGGGGGGCCAAACCATCACTTCCAGGACTCCTTGTTCTTCTCTATGCTGAAGATAGTTCTTAATGACTTTGGTTGGATATTTGGGTTTGTTTTTCTGCTGCAGAATAAATTTGGAACCAATCAGAGACCTTCCTGGTTGTATTACATGATGGATAAGTATCTGCCTGTATTTCACAGCACTGAGGACACCATTTATCCTGACTAAATCTCCAACTCCATTTACTAAAATACAGCCCCACACTTGCAGGGATCCTCCACCATGCTTCACTGTTGCCTGCATACACTCATTATTGTAGCACTCTCCACCACTTGCAAACAACCTGCCTCATGCTACAGCCAAATATTTCAAATTTTTAAACTCATGAGTCCAGAGCACCTTCTACAATTTTCCTGCACCCCTGCTCCAATGTTTTCACACGTAGTTGAGTTGCTTAACCTTGCTTCCATGATGGAGGTATGGATTTTTGGCTGCAATTTTTCCATGACCACGTCCATACTTCTTCAAACAGTAGATTGCTGTAACCAGTCCTACTGGTTTCCGCCAGTTCTTTGCTGATGGCAGTGCCAGACAGCTTCTTATGTCAAAGGGAAGTAAGCATGATGTGTTTTTCATCTGCTGAATTAAGTTTCCTTGGCCAACCACTTTGTCTGTCCTCAACATACCTCTTTTTTGTGCTTCTTTGAAATGGCTTGAACAGCACATCTTGAAACACCAGTCTGCTTTGTCTGGGAACGATCTTGCTGATGTAGTATAACTACCTTGTATCTTGTTGCTGTGCTCAGTCTTGTGACATAAAAATGTCTTCCACAACCTCACCTTAGTAGCAGAGATTGACTGTTCCCTACCCTGTTTCAGATAATGACTGTGTTTCATCCTACATGTGAAACTGATTATCATTAGAACCTGTTAATTGGTTAATCATACACCTGACTCTGATCCTGAAAATCACTGACTTTGTGCAAGTGTACAAAATGTGCAAGTGTAAGAATTTAAGCTAGCTTGAAGCCAAAGGGTAGTCATACCTAATATTAATTTGCTTATGTTTTTCTTCTGTTTGCCCGTTTTTGCATTTTGTAAATTGATAAAAATAAACAATTAACATATATATTTTAAAATACATATATACTTAAAAACATAATCAACTGAATACCTTTCTGTTTATAAAGCATCAAAAAGTACATGTATATTAGAATATTACAAATGTCATTTTCTGCACATTCATTTAAAAAAGAAATGCATATTCAGAGAGAGGGAGGGAGAGAAACATTCAGGCCTCCAGGCCACTAGCAGGATTGGCAGTGGATCAGTGCATACCAGTTTGTGCTAATGTGTGTAAAAAGACAGCTATTCATTCCTGGTGTTAATGTTCTGGAATCTAGTTGGTTTCAGTTTAGAGAACATAGTGTTGTTTTAAAATATCAAACAAATCAATTTAGTTTACAATTTTGTTTTACAAATTTCTATTTTTACTGGATGGTTACATTTTACACAAGTAAATTTAGTTAAGCAGATCAGTACATACACATATAGCTGAGTGTGAATGTATTTTACCTGAGCTCTCAGACTGCTTGAAGCTTCTGGCTCTCTGGGTCTGCAAATTGTCTTCAACTTGTTATCACTCGAATTAGGTCTATTATTTGCTGTAACTTCCGACTTTGCATAATTTTCCTCACTCATCTCTATTGTTTTCTTTACAGTAATCCTGATCTTTCAGTGCTGCAGGTATCAGTCCTTATAAACTAACTTGTACCAGTACATAATTGTCTAAAACTACATTCCCAGTGACTGTCTGAAGGAACACTGTCTGATGGACTGTAGTTGTTGCTTTAATTGTTTTACTGTTGCTTTAGTTGATGACTTTTGTTGCTTTAATCGAACCCTATTTCCTCTTTTTTTCCACATGCAACAGGGAGCAAGTGTGTTCAGTGAGGGGGTGAAACTGACACTCCATGAATACATTTAGAGAAGGAAGGCTTTAATGCAGAAGTGACATTTGTCCTTTATGTCAGCATTTTCACAGAGTTCAAATCTCTGTATTTGTTGATCTCTTTGGTGGAGTGTTGGGCTACACTGTCATTATTCTGATGCAGAAATAAAAAACAGAATAATGTATAAGTAAGGATTAAAACTCCTGACACTATGCTATTACAGTTGTGTGCAAAGTGACATGTTTTGAGGATTGGTTTGATGGTTAATGTGCTGACCATTAAGTACTCTCAAAAGTCAAACATATGCTCCAAGGGGAAATCCCTGAAACCCATCTCCATACTTACACAGCATACTCAAAGAGGTCTATAAATGTCTCCATCCTGTGACCCTATTGTGGGACATCGCTACTGTGGGAGTACCAGCTGATTAGACTGGTCTTCAAAGCACCTGCCAGTTCCCTACCTGGTCTTGGAGCAGGGCCTGGAAGCTCTGTTCCTACTTTGCAGCTCAAGAATGAATTCCCAGGTTTCACCACTAGTGTAACACTTCCCTGAGTTGGGTTGGAATGAGAAACTGAGTAGCAGGCTTTAGATGACTTAAAGGAAACGTTATTTTTAATCATTTTTCAGCAATTTTTATTGACAGTGCACAGACACATGGCTTTCCGCCTCTCTGTTCTTGCTCTTTCTCTCCAATTTGTCAATTCTCCTGTTCACTGCAACACAAAACACGTAGAAAATAAACATGTACTGGTGCAGATTTTTACCGCTCATTTTTCCTTACTCCACCTTTATTCCCAAACTGGTACTCGACCACAACCCTGCTTCCACAGTGTAAGGATGCACTCGAGGCAGCAGGATCAGAATCCATAATGCAGATCTTTATTAGAAAACGGCAGGCAAAAGACGTAACGAAAGGGCAGGCAATAGATCAGAACCGGAAAATCAAACACACTGGGAAAACCAAAACCAAAACCGAAAACCAGAACTCATAGTCAACTAGGGAAGGCAAGGATCATACACAGAGCAATCTCATCACAGAGAATAAAGGCTTGGTATGCACTCTAAAAAGGAAACAATACTTTGCATAGAACAAAGGCGGCATGCTGTTTAAATAGCCTAGAAACACCGGAAATAAGCACACAATGTTAAAACTCAGGTGAGGGCTCCCTCCGGCATATGGGTTCCACATACGCTGCTACATACAGGCTTCTGGCCTTCTGGTTTATCTAAAACTGTGATATCATGACTTCCCCATGTGATTAAAAGCTGTACATGGAATTCTTGCTCTGTGATGGTTTTGCTCTCATTAAGTGTGTGCACCTTCCTTTGTTTAGATAGCTCTGAAAGTTCAAGAACTACTTACCAGTGTGGTTTAAAATAGTTTAGTTGGGTAAAATACACAGACTGTTCTCCAACATTATAGCTTAGATGTCCATTAGATTTCCATTTTTGAGAGAACAGGAAACACCCATGAAACCTCCTCATTATCACATAATTATGTAACTGTTGATATTGTCTACATAATAATAACTTTAGAATTGTTGATCATTCTATGTACTGTTTTATTTCTCTTATTTTATACCACAGCATCTGATGTAAAAACAGTGTAAAAATGCAGTTCATAAGAGTGTATTCAAATCATACTGTAGTCTCAGAGGGAACAGCCCCGGCAGGCTCAGCTGCTCAAGAACACCAGGGTCACTCTGTCTCTCAGGACAGGCATAGACAAGATGGCTTATTTTACTGCATTTAAATCTGTTCATGTCTGCGTCAGAAGATGCAAGGATCAACACCATCAACACTGAACTTAAACACACTCTTTAGCTCTTCTATACCTTATTTAAAAATAACAACAATCAATCTCCAAAAAAGATACCAAATGTTCAACAGGTGGGCATTAGATGCCAATCAATTTCACATGCTCTAGAGAGGGAAGAGAGAGAGAGTAAGAGAAAGAGACAGACAGACAGAGAGACAGACAGAGATAGGTAAAGATACCACTATTAATGCTAGCGCTATTCTTTTTTCCCCAGAGCTTGAACTCTTCAACACATCAATTAGAAACATGCAGAAAATGGTAGATTAATACACATTGTTCTGTGTCCATATAATTTTTGGATCTTGTCTGCATAAGAGTTTACAACTGTAGCACAAGAATTTCGCTGTAAATAGATGCTTAAAGCACTCTTTGTGCACATGATAATAAGCTTGAAACTTGAAACATGATGGCTACGCTGGAGTATAATTCAGTTGTTGTAGTTGTTGATCAAGATCAGATCCAGATCAGATACAGACAAAAAGTGCATCTAATCATGTTGTATTTAACTGTACCATTTTTGTATTGAAGACATATTTGTACTGACATATTTGTAAGAAGGGTCTGATGAATTCCCAGGTTTCACCACTAGTGTAACCCTTTCCTGTGTGTGTGCACCGTTCTTTTTTTAAGAATGCTTTAAAAGTTCAAGAACTACTTATCTGTGTGGTTTAAAATTGTTTAGTTGGGTAAAATATACAGACTCTTATCCAACATTACAGCTTAGATGTCCATTAGATTTCTATTTTTGAGAGAACAGGCTATACCTCCCTGTTATCACATAACTATATATCTGTTGATATTGTCTACATAATAATAACTTTAGAATTGTTGATACTTCTGTGTAATGCTTTATTCCTCTTATTTTATACCACAGCATCTGATGCAAGTTTTTCCCCTCCATAGTCACATTTACTTTTGTTAGATGTTGTGGAACATCTAAGATAAATATCTAAGATATCCCTTTCCCTTAATCACTTACATTATATATACAGTAGTTATAAACATGTGTTCCCTCACAAGCTTGTATGAAGCCTTGTAAGAATTTTGACACATAGGCACTATCACTAATGCTGAGAAGTGTATCAGTCACTGTCTTCAGCTACACCAGGCACATGCTGTATCATTTTATATACCTACAAATGCAGTTCAAAAGAGTGTATAAACAGGATCACAGTCCAGACTTAAATTGAGAAGATTTAAAAGTTAAAGAGCCGAGGAGATTCATGGCTCTTGCAGAAATCAGACATGCACCTGACTGTTTGCACAAGTCTGAAAACATATATCTGTCTGCATAATGAATTAATTAATGAATCCAAAAATTTCAGTTCAGTTATTTCTTACCCAGTGGTCAGTGGTGTGTCATCTAACCACCTCCACACTCCTTCGGTTTCTCTGTCATTCAGATCAATAGAAGTTTTTTTTTTTTATCTACAGCAATTTATTGGTCAACTCCTGTATGGGTTGTAGTAAAAAATAAGAATAAACAAGAGCCTCTTTCTCTCTGTGTCTTCCACTTTTCCTCTTGGTTGTTGATGATCACCAGGTCTGCATCTCTTCATCTGCAGTCCTGTCTTCTCTCTTTTGTTCATAAGAGGTGTAGTAAATACTAGAGCTAAAAATATCCATCCTGGATCCAGACCATTTCAAGTAAATTTTTTTTTATTTTGTTTGTTTGTTTGTTTGTATTTTTCAGGTTCCCTCCAACCACCAGAGGTTGCAATCACAATTCTCTGATTTTTCTATTAGAATATTGTTACAGAGCATTTTTTAAACCTCAGACATTTTACTTGTTTTGCTTTTAATTGTTGAAGTAAGAGGTATCACCGTTGTGAGAGCCAAAGAGCTCTTCAGGAAGAAGATTGTTGATGCTTATGACTCTGGTAAGGGATATAAAAAGATCTCAAAAGAATGTGTAAACAGCCATTCCACTGTCCAGAAAAGCATTTACAAGTGGAGAACATTTACAACAACTGCTAACATGGCCAAGTCAGGCCGTCCAAGCAAATTCACCCCAAGAGCAGACCGCAAGATGCTTAAAGACGTCTCCAAAAACCTAAAATATTATCACGGGACCTACAGCAAGCTTTTGCTACATTTTATGCCAAAGTGCTTGAATCTACAATCAGAAAGAGACTACACAACTGTCTAAAAACATGAGGACAAGACTGAAGTTTCCCAAAGAACACAGAGACACAGGGCCAAGACTTCTGGAATAATGTGCTTTGGACAGATTAGTCTAAAATGTAACTATTTGGACACTATATGAGGGCATGTTTGGTGTAAACCAAATACAGAATTTCATCAAATGAACCTCATACCAGCTATGAAACATGGAGGTAGAATTGTTTGGGGGGTTTGGGGATGCTTTGCTGCAGCAGGGCCTGGCCAGCACACCATCATTGTATCAGAAGGTGCTTGAGGAACATATAAAAAAATTAAAGCTAAAGCGGATCTGGACCCTGCAACATGACAATGACCCAAAACATACCAGTAAATCCACCAAGGACTGGCTGAAAAGTAAAATATGAAGAATTCTGGAATTGCCAAGTCAAAGCCCAGATCTAAATCCAGTTTAGATCCTGTGGGGTGATTTGAAACGGACTGTGCATGCAATAATCCCCACAAACATCACACAGCTAAAAGAATTCTGCATTCATTGAGGAGTAAGGGAAACTTTCTTCCAGTCAATGTCAGAAACTAGTAGATAGCTACAAGAAACGTCTCATTGAGGTTATTTAAGCCAATGGGGGAGAAACACTCTAGCTATTAGGGCATGGGGTGTCCTAACTTTTTTCTCAGGTGAAAAACTCATTTTTGTTAATTTCTCAAATTCAGATTCAAATTTTTATTTGTCACATACACAACTGTTCACAGTATGATATGAAATGCTTACACAACTGTTTGTGACCTTGAAAAGGAAAAAAGGAAATAAAAATGTAAAATGCTAAAGGAAGAATAAAAAATATAAAATCTGCGGTTTGTTAGAGTAAAATAAAATAAAATATAAATAAAATAAAGTATAAGTGGAAATCTGTAGAAATATATATAAAAATGTAGAAAGTAGATCTGTATAAATAAACTGTATAAAGTATGTGAAATGGGCAATGTGCAGACAGCAGCAGTACGGGGTGGTCATGGAGTGAAATTAAGTGATGAGCAGCAGTGTTATTGTCCATCTTTAAAGTGCAGTTGTGCACAGTAGTCCTGTTTATATGTAAACAGAACCAGAAATGTGCCACATACATGTTTTTGTATTTCAATCCTGTGCAATGTGAAAATATGCAAATGTTCAGAGTGGTTGGTTTGGTGTGTTCCAACACATGTGAAGGAAACATACAAGTCCAATCAGTTGAGTCCTATGTGGAGTTCTGGTTCAGAGTCTGTATAGCCTGCAGAGAGAAGCTTCTCCTCAGTCTCTGTGTTGGCCTTCAGCTGACCTCAGTAAGGCCAACACAGAGAGACCTCTTGTACGATTACAAACCGTGCAATGGTTAAAGGCTTGTAAATAAAAATGTGGTGTATGTGTGTGTGTAGGTGCAACTGTGCTAACCAGTTCAGAGACTTATAAAAGCAAATACAGTATCAATTTTTTTTTGCAAAAACAACTGCTCTGAAACTGTTTTACAGGTAACTCACATAGCCATAACTACACACTCAGCTATAACATCGTTAAAAGCTGTGTAAATAAATTAATAAGTGTCTGTTTGCGTGTGTGTGTGTGTGTGTGTGTGTGTGTGTGTTCGCACACAGCCAGAGGTCTACCCCGGTAAATGTTGGGGATTTAAATGAGTTCCTCATTTTCCTGCACACTTCTTTTCTTTGCATGTGCCCATGCTGATGTTTCATGTGGCAGGTAGTCATATGGGAGGAGAAGATTACAATATAAAATCCTTGATCTTCCCTTCCCTTTCTCCTTTCTGAATTTAGTAACTTGATGCACAACTGTGTGAATAATGTCCTTTCATTATTTCCTCAGCCTACCTAGGCCACCACAGGGTGTCATACTCATAACCATGCTTACATTTGTCGAGGTGAAAAAAGTCCATTGAGACAGTAGTACTCTTGTCTCATGGGACGACTTCATTTGTTGGACACACACACATCTTTTCAAGACCCAATCTTCAATATCTCGTTGAATATAGGGTCAGTAAAACCTGTCCTGCATCAGTGATATAATCCTTTCTTCACCTTGACCCATTTAACTGTGGAGTTAATTTAACACTATCCTACTTTTCTTCTCTGGGCACACCAGCTGTTTGACCTGATGGCTTTTTTCCTGTCAATTTATACTGAATCACTTGTCCAACAGCAGGGTCATATTTTTGGTTGTGTTTCATTTGCTCTGTTGTTAGTGGGATGATGGATGAATCTGTACTGTGGCACATTTAACTGAGACACCCATGGACTGTGAAACACTGGATTCATTCTGGTAGCTGCTCCAATGACATTGACATTTCCTCTGAACTCTCTTTCATGAAATCTTCCATATCATAAGGTATTCTGAATGGACTGTCCACATCAATATTTTCCTTAGCAGGGTGGTATTTGATTGTGAAATGGAAATCTGCCACCTCTGCTACCCATCCACACCCTGTTGCGTTCAAATCAGCTGTCAACAATATGTAGGTAAGTGGATTATTGTCACTGTAGACTGTGAAGAATGGTGCATAATAAAGGTAATCATGATTTTTTTTTTTTTTGTGATCACCCATTAAGGGCTAAGAACTCTAAATTGCCTGAATGTAGATGATAATTTGTCTCTACTGCAGTTAAATTATGGACACCATAAGCAATAACATAAAGCTTCCCATTCGGCCTTACAGTTGTGGAGAATTAATAGTTTTGAAAACTCTGAGAAGCCAAGAACACGTGGTTGTATCAGACATTCTATCAACTGCTCTAGGATTGACTGGTGTGTGTCAGCTAGCAATACATGAATAGTCTTTCATATTTTATTAATTAGTATTTGATACTTAATTTGCAGGTGTATTCTTCAGTCCGATTGGCATGTGGACCCATTCATAGGCCCTGGGGGTTACAAAGGTGTTAAATGCCTGATGCCCTTGGTTGTATGTATATGGAATCCCTGCTTATATGCCTCGCCCAGGTCTAGCTATGAAAATAGGGTATTTCCTCCCAGACTGTCCATAATGTCCTGCACTTTGGGGATGGGGAGACGATCTGGGTGGGATTTTTTGTTGCATTCTCTGTAGTCAATACACAAGTGCAGGGCACACCTTTTCTCTTGCACAGATCCCATCCCTGTGCTATCAAGTCCTTAAGTAATCTTTCATCTCTGTGTACAAGGGTTTTGAAACAAAGAGACATGTTTTGACAATGATTCAGCATCTTTTCTATCTTTCTATCTATCAGATTTTTCTATTCTATCTGTCACAGAGAGACCAGTTACAGACCAGTTACAGCAACCTGAATTTAGAGAGAGACCAGTTACAACAACCTGAATTTAGAGAGAGACCAGTTACAACAACCTGACTCTATGCCATCTTCTCTCTCTCCATTTTTGAGAGAACAGAAAACACCCATGAAATCTCTTCATTATTATATAAACTATATCATTCTTGATATTAGCTGTATAATAAATGTTGTGTTTTTATTGCTCTTAGTTTATATGACAGCAATCTGTAGATGATTATACTTTTCTTAATAATTAAAGAATAGCATATGCTTTATTCCATTTATAGTGACACTTATGCAATATGAAACATCCATAAAAGTGAAACTTTCTTACTTCCTGTTACCTGTTCCTGTTTTTCTGTTACTTGCATTTTAAGTATATATTTATAATCAGTTCCCTCTTTTTTTCATGAGCTAATATATTTTTTTTTTTATATATCCTGGGCTTGATCAACTGATGACTGGGTGAACATTTTTCTGTCACACTACTCAGAAGTCATTTAAGGATTTTGATGCATAGGCACTAACTCTGCTGCTAAGAGGAGTAACTTTAAGTGATTTGATCGATTTCTTTACTTACAGCAGATTGATCAGATTCAACCACGGTGATGTTCATACGTACACTTCACTGGTGTAAAATCTGTACCAGTTCCTGAAAGCTGAATGATAAAATAATTGGTCTTTCTCTATAGTCAGGATGTTGTACCTGGTCTGTATCTGTGTTAATTTTGACAGCATTTTTTTTTGTTTCAGTCATAGTCTTTTGACTAAAATAGTCACTTATAAAATAAAATAGTCAATTACTTTAGTTTTAGTCTAGTTTTAGTTGGCTACATATCATAAGATTTTAGTCAGTGATTTTAGATTTAGTCAACTAAAATAGAAAGTGTAAAGGGTAATGCATTTTTTTAAGTTTGCCATGAACTTTGGAGGTTATTATTTTCAACTAGATGAAATAGATCTATTAACCTGTTATGACATGGTAATAAGGTACATAATACATCATGTATAGATGAATTTGTATTCACCTTCAATTATTTCAACAGCATTTCAAAGAAAGTGCAATGCCATCCTGCCTGCTCTTCCTAAAATGGATGTGCATTGTTGTTATAAGTGCACCAATATTATCCAAACTGCTCAACGCCAGGACAGGCTACAGATTAGAGAAACTACCTCACTGACTGCTAAGTTACAAACCCATGTTGTGGAGTTAGAAGACCTGTTTCGTCAGAACAATCTTTGCATTGGGGTGATGCCATTGCCTTTTTACAATGCCAACTCCAGATCTGGTTTCCATCTCTGGTTGAATGAGGAGTTATTGATATAGAAAGGGCTCATCATGTTTTCTACAGTCAAGAGGTCTCCTCAAATAAGCCCAGGATCCTTATCTTTAAACTTCTGAAGTACAACAATCACCAGGCCATTATGAAGGCATACAAGCAGCCAGGTACCAAGATACAACATGGCCAGTTTCACCTTCTTTTCTTTGCCGATTATTCCAACGCTACTGCCAGTGGTGCAAAGCGTTCTCTTTCTGCTTCTTTCGGCAGAAAGGGATTCAGCATATTCTCCTCTATCCTGCTAACTTGAAGGTAACATTTAACTCTGAAACCCGCATCTTCTCTTCTCCCAAAGAGGCTCAGTGTTTCATTGAAGACATTTTACGGGACAGTTGCATTGTTCATAATATTCAATTCAATTCAATTTTTTTTGTATAGCGCCTTTTACAATGAACATTGTCTCAAAGCAGCTTTCCAAAAGAAGAGAAACAGAGAAAGGGGAGGGGAAAAATGAAAATAAAAAAATAAAATAATACAAAAATAACTAAATAACTAGAAATAAGAATATAAATTATTAAACTATTTTATCCCTATTTTATTCCTAATCTATCCCTATTTTATCCCTTAATATGTAAACTCCTGGTATTTTATTCCCTATCTGATGGCTAATGTTGATTAATCTCTTATAATAACCCCCACCTTTTTTCACTTGTGTTTGGGATTGTTTACTGATATTGGTCTCTTTTTTTAATCATTCTTCAATGTTGGTTCAATGTTTGACAAATCAGGTATGATTGTGGTTTTTTAGGTCTGTCTTGGTTTGACTCCAAGGAATGAGACAGTCTTTTTTTTGGCTAGTCCATGCAGGTTAGTTCGTTCTTTTAACTTGGCTGGCTAGCAATGTTATAATTGTGTTCATGCTATGCTTTAGTGAGTCATTAATGTCCCCTCTCTTTTTTCTGGACATATATGTATGTATTATCACATGGCTATTTTGTTTCTCTCATGATTGTTTGCTTGTATATAAGATGTATCTTATATATCTGATGCCGGATCATCATGATGGATAATTCTAATTTAATGAATTAGAATACACCTGTCTATGCTCCTAACACATTTGATCTCTCCTTTCTTGATGATCTTAAATGTAGAACCTTAGTGTATTGAGTCACACAGTTGGATTGTGCTTCAAAGCTGGGCTGTAATGAGTATATATATATATTGCGGGGTATGGAGAGCCACCCTATGTGCATCATAGCTTGGGACAGCCCATTTCCGGTATCACTCAGGGCCGCCACTGCGTTCATGGTATGTGTAGACTGGCTACTTGGCTAATGCTAACTAGACTGCTTCATGTTCTTCTCTCTTGCCTTTCTTCCCTTTAGCCAATAGTGTTTTGTTTTACCGATTGTATTTTAGCTCGTGGGAAAACCTTTGGCCTCGGGGTGTGTATGAAAGGAATGGCATTAGGTGAAATAATGCGTTAAATATTGCCATGAATTGGTGCAAAATGTAAAATCGTTTTTTTTTTATTTTGAATCGTCATTTTTTTAATGACGTCAGTTGAGCAAACAAACCTGGCATGGTATAGTTTTTAAACAACGAACCTAATGGTGTCACCCCACATTTCCTGCTCAAAAACTGTTATGCCTTCCAGTGTCCCTACATTTATTTCTAAAGAAATAAGTGCTAAAGAGTATTCCAAGTATAGGCATCCAAGTAAGGAAATCCCCTCCATTGAAGGAAATCCCCCCATCATTAATTAACCCAACTGGTTAAACAATTGGTGTCTCTTAGGAAAACATTTTTATGATTTTTAAAAGAAAGTATAGAAGAGTGAAATGCTGTGCACTGTAAAAAAAAAAATTTACTTTTACAGAATTCTTACTGTTAATTTTTACAGATTTTTCCTGTACTTTTGAAATACACAGAATATTACTAATTTGTCCAAAATATACTGTAAATTTACATGTCTAACGTAAAATACCACAGAAAGTTTGTAACTGTGAATAACCATAAAAATTTTTTTTTAAAGAAATATTTGTATCTTTCACACTAAAGGACTGTTAAAATACATTTTAAATGTATAAGAATTTCACATATATTAATTTTTTATTTAACAGAAAAAATGTTAAATTCCAGTTGTATACTTGGAATACATTTTAAAATAAGATACAGTTAGTGACAATCTATAAATTGGACCATTATTTAATATACTTTCTGTCAGGTGACATTGTTCCTATCACAGCAAACCCACCTATCAGAGCCACCTGATAGAGGTCAAAAACTGTGGATTATCAGGAGCTCTGCTGCTGGCCTAAACTCAGATTTGAACAATAGTGGCAGCGCTTGGGGAGAGGAGTTTTCGATGGAAAGCGCGGGCTAGCGTTGTTTGAAAAATAGCATTGGCTATATATTCCTTACTGGGGGTAAAGGTGAAGAGCTTAGTGGTTGGCACAGTCGCCTCACACTTCCAGCATCCTCGGTTCCTGCTCTCTGTGTTTGTGGAGATTGCGTGATATCACCATTCTTCCCACAGTCCAAAGACATGCTTCTAGGCTAATTGGTGTCTCTAAATTGCCCAAAATTTTGTTCTTTAAACATTAAAAGCCAAACAAAAATACACAATATCTCATGTAAAATTAAAGCAAAAAACTGTATTTTAATAATGGAAAATTACTGTAATTTTACAAGACGGTTGTTTCCTGTTATTTTACAAAATGTTATTGGCACCCCAGCTGCCGGAATATTTCCGTTTTTTTAACATTTTTTTTTAACAGTGTGTTTACTGATTGCTTCAGGTTCATTCATTTGAATTCAATTTAATTTCATTTGTATAGGGCTTTTAACAATGGACATCTTAAAGCAGCTGCACAGAAATACAAAAATTCAGAATAAAAATGACAAATTTTAAAATTAAATTTGTATTTATCTCTAATGAACAAGGATGAGGCAAAAAACTACCTAGAACAATTTGAGGAAGAAACCAGACTCAAAAAGAAACACATCTAATTTATGAATTCAATATAGAAAACTAATTCCTTCCTACAAAGCCATCAAATGTTAAATGATGGTGAACCAAGTGACTGACTTTGGTAACAGCAGTTAGCCACTGCCATAATCTCCAAGTTGTACTATCCACAGCAGTCCCATCTATCTCCAGGCAGTGCATGAGGGGCCAGCAGCAGTGATCACCACCAAATGATGAGACAACCAGAGGTAGGGAATCAGGATGGATCAGGCAGGTCTGGACAGACTAAGTGGTCAGGAACACTGGGAGCTCAAGAGTAGCAGGTGTAATGTGACAGAGAGGCAAAATATTTACAAACAAAGAACCAGCAACTTATGAATGATGTAGGCATGGCAAATCATAAAAAAAACCCAAAAGATCACTCAGGTACTGTGGCACAAAACAATTCAGTGCTTTATAGGTCAGTAGTATTTTATAATCAATGTGCAATTTGACTAGGAGCCAATGCAGTGTGTATAAAATAGGAGTGATGTGTTCTGGTTCTAGTTAGGACTCTCTGCTGCAATCTGGACTAACTGGAGCTTCTTTATGCACCTACTTGAACATCCGGACAGTAAGGCATTACAATAATCCAATATAGAGGTAACAAAAGCATGAAAACTTGTATTTCTGCATTGTGTATAGACATTATATTTATTATCTTAGCAAATGATTCTCATTACACATTCTTCAATCTTATGAAGCTCTCATCTGGCTTGTAATTAGCATAACAGTGGAAGCTAATTCCATGTATGTGAATAATTGTAGCATATATAAGGAGAAAGTCAGTTCGAAAATAGAACCTTGTCAAACAACGAAAATAACCTTAGTATGCCTGGAGAGCACTGTTCCCTTAACACCACCAACATTTTCTAGGCTATCAATTAGAATAGTTTGATCAATGGTGTCAAAAAAAAAACAGGTCAAACAACCCCAGCGAGAAGGCAATTGCCTGATGGCCAGTGGTAGGTAATTTACCACTGTAACCAAACTGTGCCTAAATCCTGACTAATACATTTCATTAATGTTATTCCTATGTAGGTTTGAGCATAACTGCTGTGGTGAAAACACTTTGGTGTTTGATGATAACACTGGAAGAATATTAATGAACTTCTCTGCAGTAGCAGATAAGTACTTGTTGTTTTAATATGTTGTTTTATAGTACTGTGTACTATAGATAGATATCATATATCTAAGACACATTTGAAATGTACAAAATTAGATAAATTGTAAGTCAATCTGGATAAGGATGTCTGACAAATACCAGAAATATAAATGTACAATCGAGCCACCATTGCACCGGCCATGGGACTGTGCTATTGCTCTCTTCCCTAATACCTTTGATGTACTTTGCAGCTTTGATGTACTCAAGGTTCTTATGATGAGTAATCATTTGAAAAGGACAGTGTGCTCCCTCTAGCCAGTGCCTCCACTCTGAAACACTGAAACCATTCAGTGGATCTACAATGCCCACATTTACAGCCACGCAGGAATTAAGCAAACCACTGGTCTGGTGCAGAATGCCTTCTGGTGGCCCACGATGGTGTCGGATGTTACAGACTTTGTCAAGTCTTGTCAGGTGTGTGCCCAGTCACAAACCCCATGCCAGCTCCCTGCAGGACTAATAGAACCACTAGTAATGCCCCTAGTCTCATTTGGCCATCGATTTTATCTGCCAAACTCTCACGGTTCCTTGACAATCCTCATGGTCTTAGATTTATTACCAAAGTCCTGACAATTGTTTCTTCTAAAAGAATTACCCACAGCAATGGAGATAGCCACTGCCTTGTTTAAATATGTTTTACCTGTTTATGGTCTCCCAGAAGATGTATTCACTGATTGGGGGGGGGGGTCTAGTTTACATTGCGAGTGTAGAGGGAACTTAAACTTATGAACATTAACCTCAGTCTCACCTTGGGATGTCATCCCCAGTCAAAAGGTCAGGCAGAGTGGATAAACCAAGAAATCGGTTGGCTCTTGCATTCCTAATATAGCCACAAACAAAATGTCACTTGTCATGGTTCGAGACACATGTGTATTGTTCGGGTCGGGCCACACAGAGTGTAATATACTTTTTATTATTTGGCATGGACGTGTATGTTAGGAATGTCGAGTGCTGAGTGCTAAAGACTAATGCTAGTGGCTGCAGTCTTGAGTCTCCTTGTTAGTGTGCCTGCCTCCCATGCTGGAGACCCAGGTTCAAAACTCAGAGCGTTTGCGAGTAGGACCCAGGGGTGTTACAGATGCAGGATTTAAGAATATGAATGGAGAACTCGAACCGTGGTATAATACCCCACCCCCTCACCGTGCTGGACCACAGAGCAATGGAAGAAGGTGGCCTGGTCTGATGAATCACATTTTCTTTTACATCATGTGGATGTTACTTTGACAAGTACCACCTACCTAAGCATTGTTGCAGACCATGTACACCCTTTCATGGAAACAGTATTCCTTTATGGCTGTGGCCTCATCAGGATAATGCGCCATGCCACAAAGCAAAAATGGTTTGATGAGCACAACAATGAGTTTGAGGGGTTGACTTGGCCTCAAATTCCCCAGAGCTCAATCCAATCGAGGATCTGTGGGATGTGCTGGACAAACAAGTCCAATTCATGGAGGCCCCACCTCGCAATTTACAGGACTTAATATATACACTATATTGCCAAAGGTTTTAGGACAACCCTCCAAATCATTGAATTCAGGGTTTGGGCTTGGCCCCTTAGTTCCAGTGAAAGGAACTCTTAATGCTTCAGCATACCAAGACCTCAGCCTGACAGAACACCTTTGGGATGAATTAAAGTGAGATTCTGAGCCATTCCAAAACCGGGACATCTGCCTTTACATACACATGAATTTAATACAGAGTTGGCCCGCCCTTTGCATCTATAACATCTTCAATTCTTCTGGGAAGGCTTTCCACAAGCCCACTGCCACTTCCTATTTATTAAGCCAGACCGCGACTCTGTGAGGGAACTGCTTAAACGGCCAAAGCTTGCCGTGACGAGCAGGCTCTCCCCCTCGCCTTATGGCGTCTGTGTGCACTGTCTGACGCTTTCCCAACCCACCTTTAATACACCTCTCCCCGTTTTTGGTTATAGCGTAGCGGGTCGCACATTGGGAAGGCCAGTGTGGTGTTGAACCTCCCTGGTTCACGCCCCACTCCGGACAGTTTCTTAGGTTTGTATTTTTGTTTGCCTATTTCTGCTCATTATTCTGCCTGGCTCCCTGATTGAATTTTCCACCTGCTTTCATCCATTTGGGTAACGGGTCTAGCTCAGTGCTCACCCCCTCACTTAGTGCTGAGCCCTTCTTCCCCGTAACATAGCTAGATCCATTTCTACACCTGTGGGGGAAAGAACATACCCCAGAAAGGTGATGGTTTGCTGGTGAAATTCACACTTTTCTAGCTTTATGAAGAGATGGTTCTGTAGCAGTCGTTGTAGCATGGTATGGACGTGTTTGATATGGCTTCGAGGGAATCTGAGTAGATCAGTATGTCGTCGATGTAAGCAATGATGTATCGACTGAGCACATCATGGAAGATCTCATTGATAAGGGACTGAAAAACTGCCGGGGTGTTAGTTAATCCATATGGCGTGACCAGGTACTCAAAGTGTCCATTACTGGTGTGAAAGCTACTTTCCATTCGTCCCCCTCCTTGATCCTGATCAGGTTGTACGCATTTCGTATGTCTAGCTTAGTGAATATCTTGGCTCCACGTAGTTGTTCCAAGGCTGCTGGGACAAGAGGTAGAGGATACGGGTAACAGACATTCATAGCATTAAGGCCCCTATAATCAATGCATTGGCAGAGGCCGCCATCTTTCTTTTCGATAAAGAAGAAGCCCACCACTGCCGGTGAGGTGGAGGGACGGATGTAACCTGCAGCAAGAGCTTCCTCGACATATTCCTCCATAGCTCGGCTCTCAGGTAGAGATAACAGGTAGATCCGGCTCTTGGGTGGCATGGCATTAGGTAAAAGATCGATAGCATGGTCCCAGGGGTGGTGAGGTGGAAGTTGGGTGGCTCTCTCCTTGCTGAACACCACCCTCAAGTCTTGGTATTCCCTGGGCAGAAGGGTGGTCTCGGTGGCTTTGGGGCTTTCGACAGAGGTTGTGAGGCCATGGTCGTAGTGCTAAACTGTGGAAGCAGGTTATGCACTGAGGAGACCAGCTCTTGAGCTCTCCCTCTCTCCAGGAGATCACAGGGTTGTGACCCTGGAGACATGGAAGGCCCAAGATGACAGGGTTGGTGGGAGAAGATATGATGTAGAAGGTGAGTTTTTTGCAGTGAAAAAATTCCAATCTGCAAGTCCAGGGGTTGGGTTTGATGAATGAGATATCCCTCTCCTATGGATTGATTGTTAATGGCTGTCACTCTTATTGGTGGAGTGCAGAGTATGGTGGGGAGACTTAACTTCTTGACTAATGCTTGGTCGATAAGGTTGACGGCTGCAAAAACTAGGTCAAACACAGTAAATCTCAACGGCAATGAAAAGCAATGCTTGGTATGAACACAAAGGAATGATACTTCGTTTGGAATGAAGTGAGCATGTCTCTTTAATGTGTGTGGGAAACCGGAAGTGCGTGATTAGATTTTGGGAGAGGGCTCCCTCTGGCGTTCAGCTTTCCTATGTGACGTGATACACGCTTACTAGCTTGACAGCTTACTGAGCGTGAATTTTACACACTACATTTGGGTCTAACAATAGTCTAACAATAAACCTCTTGATAATAGCCGGCCGTGGTTCTGCTACAGGGTCAATGGTGGGTTCCTCAAAACTGTTAGTGTTTCCACACCACTTAGCATATACACATGCTGATCTTTCTGCTCTAGATCCATCTATGGAATATGTTACATTAAGATATGTTACCCTTTTGCATGTCTTGGCAAAACAGTCAATCTCAGTTACACAGTTTTCAGGGTACATAAACAACATCGCATTTCTGTTATCCTCATCCAAGATTGTTTGCTGGAATGGAGACAGAGGCTCCACTGTACAGTTTTCTAACAGAAGTTGTTCTGCCGACACACAGACATTGTGGTTCAGATAAAACATATCAGCTGTGCCATTATGTGACAAAGTCCCAACCTTTTGACCTTTTAAGATAGTGGCAAATTCAGCACCATATTCACATGTCCATGGCATACGAAGCTGCTGACTCTGCTGAAACTGTCTCATTATCTGGACCTCAATTGTCCTATTGTTGTTATTAAACTTCCTAAGTATTCCATTAAAACTGGTCTGTAGTTTAACATGCATTCTTTCAAATAAAGATGTAAATGCATATTGGGGGTGCAATGGGCCAAAAACTTGAAGCTCTAGGAAGCACATGCAGCAATACACAGGAAAAGTAGGAGAAAAGAAAAATGCGGGTAAAATGAAAACAACCCATCTTTTCTTTATCCGTTTTTTTTATCTCAAAAACCATATGGAATGAATGGAGGACACAGAGATTTCAAAATCTATATGGAATAAACAGAGGATACACAGATTCTAGCAAATGCTAAACTGCTAATTTCGATTGTAGTTGGTTGTTTTGTTGTTTTCTTCAGTTGAGCAAAAGGAATAATGTTCACGACAAAATTGGGATTACTGACGAGCACAGAATGGAAATAAGTCATAGCATATGCACAGATGCAGGGGTTACTGAACATGACACATGACTCAGATGCAGACATTCATATAAATGAAGATAAAGTGGAGACCCACACACACACACACACACATTATTCCTAGTGTCATCATTTATCATACTACTCACTTCTCTATAAAAGACAATTATTGCAGACTTTTAATTACATAGGCTGATTGTAATACATCGGGTTTTTTATAACAACATTAATTTTTTATTACAACACTGGAGGTAGTAACAGTAGCTCCATTTTGCAACAGGCAGCATTACACCACTATATTGCACTACTGTTCATTCAAACTCACACTTTTGTACACAATACTTATCTCATTCTAGATTGTGTACATACCTCACATCTGTATATATGTTTGGACAGTCACTTTCACTTTTTACAGTATTTATTTAACTTCTAGCTCTCTTAAAAAATTGTGTACATTTGTACAGACATTTCATATCTGTGTATATGTTTGCACCTGACACCAAGACAAATTCCTAGTACTGTAAAGTGCTCTTTGCTGACCCTTTGCTGTACCTGGCAATAAATCCTTTTCTGATTCTGATTCTGATTCTATATCATTTATTGTTATGTAAATGTTTTTATTGTTAAATAATGTATAGTATTAGAACTGTAAAAAATCAATCAGCTAAATTTTGAGTGAAACATTGACATGCAAAATGTACATATAGATGTATGTTTCATGTAACTCACAACTGACCAAAGAAAAACAGCAGCCTTATGTTTAAGAAACAATAAAATGTGTACTAAGTGCATTTTTTTAGTATATTCATTTACTATACTATATTCAGTACTATACATTTTAGTTCTCTTTATTTTCTGAGCACAATTCAACTTCTGAAAATCATTCAAAAAGGATTCAAAAAATTTTGAAACATGTTTTGTAATTTAATCTGATTTCACCATCCAGAATAATAAAGGTCTTATAACGCGTTGGAGTATTAAGTAAAAAAACAAACAAACAAAAAAAAAAAAAAACTGGGAGTCAAATCAAATGACTGTCACATTTGTAAAACAAACAAACTAACAAACAAAAAAGACAAGACAGTCAGGAACAATGGATTTTAATAAACAAGGATTTATATAGAAAAATAGTTATTTATAAGCAGAATGACAGTACTTTTTAATGTTGAAAATTCACTAATATAATTATAAAGAAAAAATAAAAAATCAGTGATAAGTCTCTAAGGACACTGATTGACGTTTATTCCCCATTTTTATTGAAATGGACTGGATGCAGGATGGATATACACTATATTGCCAAAAGTATTCGCTCACCCATCCAAATAATCAGAATCAGGTGTTCCAATCACTTCCATGGCCACAGGTGTATAAAATCAAGCACCTAGGCATGCAGACTGTTTTTACAAACATTTGTGAAAGAATGGGTCGCTCTCAGGAGCTCAGTGAATTCCAGCGTGGAACTGTGATAGGATGCCACCTGTGCAACAAATCCAGTCGTGAAATTTCCTCGCTCCTAAATATTCCACAGTCAACTGTCAGCTGTATTATAAGAACGTGGAAGTGTTTGGGAACGACAGCAACTCAGCCACAAAGTGGTAGGCCACGTAAACTGACGGAGCGGGGTCAGCGGATGCTGAGGCGCATAGTGCGAAGAGGTTGCCAACTTTCAATCGCTACAGACCTCCAAACTTCATGTGGCCTTCAGATTAGCTCAAGAACAGTGCGCAGAGAGCTTCATGGAATGGGTTTCCATGGCCGAGCAGCTGCATCCAAGCCATACATCACCAAGTGCAATGCAAAGTGTCGGATGCAGTGGTGTAAAGCACGCCGCCACTGGACTCTAGAGCAGTGGAGACGCGTTCTCTGGAGTGACGAATCATGCTTCTCCAACTGGCAATCTGATGGACGAGTCTGGGTTTGGCGGTTGCCAGGAGAACGGTACTTGTCTGACTGCATTGTGCCAAGTGTAAAGTTTGGTGGAGGGGGGATTATGGTGTGGGGTTGTTTTTCAGGAGCTGGGCTTGGCCCCTTAGTTCCAGTGAAAGGAACTCTGAATGCTTCATCATACCAAGACATTTTGGACAATTCCATGCTCCCAACTTTGTGGGAACAGTTTGGAGCTGGCCCCTTCCTCTTCCAACATGACTGTGCACCAGTGCATAAAGCAAGGTCCATAAAGACATGGATGACAGAGTCTGGTGTGGATGAACTTGACTGACCTGCACAGAGTCCTGACCTCAACCCGATAGAACACCTTTGGGATGAATTAGAGCGGAGACTGAGAGCCAGGCCTTCTCGTCCAACATCAGTGTGTGACCACACAAATGCGCTTCTGGAAGAATGGTCAAAAATTCCCATTAACACACTCCTAAACCTTGTGGACAGCCTTCCCAGAAGAGTTGAAGCTGTTATAGCTGCAAAGGGTGGACCGACGTCATATTGAACCCTATGGATTAGGAATGGGATGTCACTTAAGTTCATATGCGAGTCAAGGCAGGTGAGCGAATACTTTTGGCAATATAGTGTATTTCAGCTCCAGTGTTTACTACATCTCTAATGGAGACAAGGTCTGCAATGAGAGTGTAGCAGTACTGTCACTTTAAGAGTGATCAGGCTGGGACTTGATTGGGCTTTAGTTCCGAGGGTATAAAATGAGCAGTAGTGACATCATGGGAAGCACCCCTACCTAGCATTGCCTCATTTCCGGAGTTCTGTGTGAATGCCTGTGAGGTAAGAGCCGTTACATCTGTATGGTGAACTGGTTGTTATGCCGCGTTATTCAAGACTGCTTTATTTTTAGTGTGGACTGAGGAGCGGAACTGGAAGTCTATATTCATCGCTAGAGGGAATACTTGTGTGGGTTAAACTGACGATTATCAGGTATGTTACTATTCTTACTAAAGGGTTGTTTAAGTTCTTTCATTAGCATTCTGTAACTTGCGAGTATGTTTTGTGGCTATGCAGCTAACGGTTGGCTAAGCAACGGTGCAGCAGGCTTTTGGCTTTCATGTTCATATGACCATCGGAGAGATTTGCTTCTGCGGTCGCTCGTGTGACCATTAAGACGCTGGACTAAATTGTGAGAAGATTTACCTCATCGTTGTAACCGATCAGCCGGACATCGCGATCTTGGCTGGTGTGGTGCAGCTACTGGACCAGGCCATCGACACGGTGGAATCTAAGAGAGTTGCGCCTTGGGTTTGATGTAATTCTTTCCTTCCGCTTTAGCTCGCAATGTGGGAGAACTGGGCAGCCCAATGTTGATGGTTATTGTTTTATAATCCTCCAGGTTGAATGGCTGAAGGTACAGCGTTAAGTCATAGCCGGAAGTGGCGTGTGTAGATGTGTTCAGCTCACACACATGACGTCACCATTTTGTGTTGTCGTTTAGGTTTCTGTTTCGTTTTCCTTCTTTTTTTTATCTTCTTTTGCTTGTTTTTTATGTATTTCTTTTAAACAGTGCTGTTCTTGATTTGGTTTATTCTTTATTGATTAGTGCATCTGCTTAATGTGTTCTGGGTTTCTGTTTGTATTACTATATATCAGTTGCTTTTGTTTTTTTTTTGGTTTTCCTTATTTTTTTCTTTTTCTTTTCATGATATGTGCTGATAATTGTAAATGTTGTTTCTTTTTTGGTTTGGAGTGAATGGTGTGTGTGTGTGTGTGTGTATGTGATTGTTTGAAACCTGCAAGGTGCTATTATTCCCTTCAGAGTTGGGGCAGCCAGCGATAGCCAGAGTGTGTGCCTTTTCCGCGTGTTGGTGGTGTATCTGGTGGCTGCAGTGCTCACAGTAGGTGTTGTGTACGTGCTGTGGTGTTGGGGTGCACGTGAGTTTGGTGTTCTCTGGCTTAGGGAGGCCAGCATCCAATTCTGGAGAGGTAAACTTAGTGATTGTTTGGTTGTTTTTTTGTATATCCATTTTATCTGCTAATTTAAATAAAAATTTGTGTGGTCAACTCTGGTCTGATACCTGACTCAGCCGTAGCTAAACCTGTGTGTCCGGTGAACTTAAGCAGAGGGTGCGTGTAGTCGGTTATTTTGAGTTATGAGTCAAATGTAAGCATAGGGAGAAAGGGTGGGGTTATCTAAGCCCAGACCCAAATCTAGTACCGCCACAAGAGCAGACAAGACTGCAGTCTCATTCATTCTTATATTTTATTACAACCCTGACAGGATTTCATTAATGAATTGACGAACAGCAGAAAAGCTTGGATTGGTCAGAATGACAGAAACACTGAAGGAGTAGGTATGTGGTTGGATGATATAGCTCTGACCACTAGGTAAGAAATCATTGAACTGAAATGTTCTCATGGTGAGGAGTTACAGACTTACTAAGACACACTGCAGATTTTCTGATTTTTTCATTCAGGTATTGGGGATATGGAGAGTCCAACACTAAAACAAGAACTTTTTTTGAACGTTTGGAACCGGGCTGATTACCCTGTAATCATAAGTTTATTTGGATCTCTTAAAACTAAAACAGTAAATTCAATTTCCGTGTAAATCTGTGTGTTGCCTGCTTTTCTTTTATAACCTATTTTTGTCATTCAGGTTTGTTTTAGGAAATGGTACAGATCTTACAGCAGTGCTGTGTAATTATGAATGTAAATGTGGTTTAATCATTTTGTTCTGTGATGACAAAATTACTCAGGTTACTCAACGATAATCTGCCCTTCTTTTGGTGTTCTTCTCTATCCTTTCTTTTTCTAATTGTTTTTAGAAATGCTACAAGTTAAAGGAACACCTGAACAGTAAAACTGAACACCTGAGGAAAGAAACACATGAACAGCTTGATTCCTGTAGCTGCCATGTATCTATGATACCGTATTGTAAAGCATAACATTAGTACAATATACTGAACTATTTATGAATTCATTAAGAATGGATTCAATTATTTTATTCCTTACTTAAACATTATTCTGGCTATTTATTAAATTTTAACTGCATCTAAATAATGAAAGTGTAGCTCAAAACTCCACCAAAGAGACCAGCAAATACAGAGACATGATACCAGTGACAGTGCAGGCAAAATAAATTCATATGACTGTTGCTTCCTCTATATAGCTCTCATTAATTTCAATGTAAGGACATATGCCACTTCTGCATTAAAGCCTTCCTGCTCTAAATGTATTCTTGGAGTGTCAGTTTCACCCCCACAATGATCACACTTGCTCCCTGTTTCATGTGTAAAAAAAGAGGAAATAGGGTTAAAGCAACAAGATGTACAGTCCTTTAGACAGTGTTCCTTCAGACAGTCACTGGGAATGTAGTTTTAGACAATTATATACTGGTAAATTTAGTCTATAAGGACTGATACCTGCAGCACTGAAAGATCAGGATTACTGTAAAGAGAACAATGGAGATGAGTGAGGAGATTTATGCAAATGCAGAAGCAGCAAATGATAGAGTTAATTCGAACAATAAAAAGCAATCACATGAAAATGTTGAGGACAATTTGCAGACCCAGAGGGCCAGAAGCTTCAAGCAGTCTGAGAGCTCAGGTAAAATACATTCACCCTCAGCTATATCTGTATGTACTGATCTGCTTTACTAAATTGACCATCCTGTAAAAATAGAAATTTGTAAAACAAAATTGTAAAATTAAACTAAATGAATTTTTTTATATATTTTAAAACAACAGTATGTTATTTGAACTGAAAGCAACAATCAAACACACACACACACACACACACACACACACTAATGACTAACTAGATTCCAGAGCATTAACACTAGGAGCGAATAGCTGTCTTATCACACAATTCTATAAAGGTCATTATACATAGTAAATACTACAATACAAAAATGGTACAGTTAATTGTTGAATTATTAGATGCACTTCATGTCTGTATCTGATCTTGATTAGCAAGTACACAGCTGAATTATACTCCAGTGTAGCCATCCTGTTTCAAGTATAAAGTTTATCATGTGCAAAAAGAGTGCTTTAAGTATCTATATACAGTGACATTCTTGTGCTACAGTTGCAAACTCTTACCCGGACAATGTCCAAAAATTATATGGACAGAGAACAATGTTTGATAGTCTAACATTTTCTGTATGTTTCTAACTGATGTGTTGAAGAGTTCAAGCTCTATAGAAAATAGAATAGTGCTAGCATTAAAAGTGGTATCTTTATCTATCTCTGTCTGCCCCCCCCTCCTTAGAGCATGTGAGAATGATTGGCATCTAACCCCCACTTGTTAAACACTTGGTATCTTTTAGGAGAATTTTATTATTTTTAAAGATGGTATTGAAGAGCTAAATGCTGTGTTGATCCTTGTATCTTCTGATGCAGACATGAACAGATTTAGGTCTATGTCTGTCCTGAGAGACAGAGTGACCCTGGTGTTTTTGAGTGGCTGAGGCCTGAGGCAACAGTTTAGCTGGCTTTGGCAGGAGAGTGACCCCCAATTCAAGCTTGCCACACTCTGGGTGTCCACTCACACTTCCTTCAATGAGTAGAGTCTACAGTAATGTGATATTGATATTAAGGTAACTTAAGTTGCCTTTATTTGTCACATGTACATTACAGCACAGTGAAATTCTTTCTTCGCATATCCCATCCTTAGGACTTTTGGGGTCAGAGCGCAGGGTCAGCCATGAAACAGCACCCCTGGAGCAGGGTGGGTTGGGGGCCTTGATAGTGGCAGTGGCAGCTTAAACCTATGATCTTCCAGTCAACCACACAGAGCCTTAACCACTTGAGCTAGCACCACCCTTAGATGTCCTTATATGGGCTTGCTGGCATGCTCTGCTTCTTCACATGAACTCCTTAGCCAATAGATTGGTATGATTTCACACAGGGCTTCAGACACTGCTTCTGCAAGGAGCGATCCCATAGCATCGGACATGATGCAGCCTCTCATTATCTTCTCAGGGAATCAGGTTACCTACATAACCTTGTGTAGTTTTAAATACTTGGGTACTTAACTGGGAATCAGTGAGTATTAAAATAAAACTCGGAGGGCACTTTACAGCATGTAAAGAGCAGATTGAGCAGGTGGAAGTGGAAGGTCCATTATATGTCCTTAGCAGCATTGTCCTGTTGGCACGCCACTGGTTTGCATTGATCCACTGCCAAGACTGCTAGTGGCCTGGAGGCCTGAATGTTTCTCTCTCTCTCTCTCTCTCTCTCTCTCTCTAAGAATATGCATTTCTTATTTAAACTAATATGCAGAAAATTTCATATGTAATATTATAATATACATGTGCCTTTTGATACTTCATAAACAGAAATGGTTTCAATTGAATATGTTTATAAGTAAGAATGCTTTCAAAATATATATTTTAATTGTTTATTTTTATCAATTTACAAAATGCAAAGTGAGCAAACAGAAGAAAAACATAAAGCACATTAACATTAGGTATGACTATCCTTCGGCTTCAAGCCAGCAAAATTATTATACTCGCATATTTTGTATACTTGCACAAAGTCAGCGATTTTCAGGATGAGAGTCAGGTGTATGATTAAGCAATTAACAGGTTCTAATGATCATCAATTTCACATGTAGGATGAAACACAGTCATTATCTGAAACAGAAACAGCTGTATGGCAGGCATAAAACTTGGTGAGGAACAGCCAATCTCTGCTACTAAGATGAGGTTCTGGAAGACATTTCATGTCACAGGTCACAAACCATGGTAGACACAAGGTAGTTATACTACATCAGCAAGGTCTCTCCCAGACAAAGATTCAAAAAAAGACTGGGGTTTCAAAATGTGCTGTTCAAGCCATTTTGAATATGCACAAAGAAACAGGCATGTTACACAGTGGTTGGCCAACGAAAATTTAAGGCAGCAGATAAAAAACACATCATGCTTACTTCCCTTTGACATCAGAAGATGTCCAGCAGTGCCATCAGCAAAGAGCTGGCGGAAACCAGTAGGACTGGTTACAGCCATCTACTGTCTGGAGAAGTCTGGAAGTGGTCTTCATGGAAGAATTGCAGCCAAAAAACCATTCCTCCAATGTGGAAATAAGGTTAAGCAACTCAACTATGTGTAAAAACACTGGCGCTGGGGTGTAGAAAAATTGCAGAAGTTGCTCTGGTCTGATGAGGTTAAAAATTTTAAATATTTGGCTGTATCACGAGGCCGGTTGTTTGCTGGAGAGTGGTACAATAATGAGTGGATGCCTTGAGCTCCTGATCAGTCATCCCGCCTTCACTTTGGTTCCTCCCTGCCCTGCATTGCACTGTTCTCTGGAATTTGGATTGCTGACTGTATTTAGTTGCTGATTCTGCCTGCCTGGGTATTGCTCTGTCTGCTGGAATTTGGATCACTGGACTGTGCACTACTTTGTTTACTGCCTACCCTGCTCCCCAGGTTGTTGGTTGTTTGGATTATTTGTGGTTTTCAATTCTGCCATTTCCTGTATTTATGTATTCCTTATTAAAGACTCTTATTTGAAGCCTCTTCTGCATATTGCATTTGGGTCCTCACATCCACATTCCTGACATATTCTCATACACTATTTACTTTTCGTTTTGTTAATTGATTAATTTGTCAGTTGGTTAATTGATTTCAATTGGAACTCCACAAAACTGATTTAAACTTAGTTTATCCTTAGGAGAATTTCTTAACTTTTTTAACTTTTTAATGGCTTAATTACAACACACTCGATGTATTGGTGTGGTCATCACAAAGCCCTGACCTCAATCCTATATAAAATTTGTGTGCCGAACTGAACAGTTGCACCAGTTCTGTCTACAGGAAAGATCCAATATTCCACCAACATGTGAGAAATTTGTGAATAGCTACCCAAAATGTTTGACCCAAATTTAACAACTTAATGGCAATGCTACAAAAATAATTACAAAAGCGAATGTAGGTTTCTAAAAGCTGAAATAAGTCATTCACTCTACAAGAATTATTCTGACATTTCACATTCTAAAAATAAAATATTGATCCTGACCCAAGAGAGGCAATGCTCTCTATGCTTAATTGTCAGGAAATGAGATTGATGTATTTGCATTTGAAAAACATATATGTAAACTTACATGAGGTTGAATATCTCTGTCAACTCTGGTTGAAGCTAGTCAGTGTAGGCTCTCAGGACCTGTCTTGGGATACAGTCCTGCTGCCTTCCTGGCATTCATTCACATCGAGCTCCTGGATGATGAATGTGTTTTCTGCTTCGGCATTCTTAGCATGCATTCTGCTTGTAGCACAAAAGGCTACAGTTGATAGCACTGCAGCTGCAGCCTCGAAGTGATCGTAAAAGGTGTTCACCACTCTGTAGGATGGTGTTTTATGGATTGTTATCATTCTTAGTCCCTGCCAAGGGCAAACTAGAGCTGCTGTGTTCAAACTGTGACTCTAGTTTCTGTCCCCTTCTTTCTCTCTTGCACCACTCTGTGCATGCTCTAGGACGCAGCCTTGTATTATTGCAAAGGGACCTCAGAGAAAACAATGATGATGATAGTTAACTGTATCATCCGCTAGTTTCCCAAGAAATCGCACAACTGCTTCCATAAAAATGCTGACATTATCAGAGATAAGAATGCATAAGTCAGAGCATCCTGCAGTGGATGGTGGTAGCATGATCCAATTTCCCAATCAGTGGACAAGATTGTGCCTTGTAACTGTCTTTAAACTGAGTGTAGCAGTGGTCCAGTGTATTCTCGATTCTAGTGGGGCAAGTTATTTGCTCGTTTAAGTGTGTATTTGAGGTTGGCACTTTTAAAATTCTCCGCCACGGTGAGAGCAGTGATATGTTGTTGTGTTTGATATAGAGTGAGAGCCTTATGTAGCTTTCATAAAGCAGTGTCTCTGTCCACCTGGGGTGGAATGTAAACAATGCTGACTATGACCAAGCTGAATTCCCAAGTAAGATAGAAAGGGTGAAATTCCAGGGTCAGTAGCTGAATTGTAAACAAATAGAAATAAGAATAACTTCCCTGGCACACTGTAAAACATCTCAGCAAAGTGAGTGTAGGGGTCAGTGGCCTCACTTCCTTGGTTACATAATATGAAAGCTCACTTCAGTGTCTTGCCAGTGAGCAGATTGAGGAAGTGGGAGATGTTTTCTCTCTCCCATTGTGACTGGCAAAATACAAAGAAAAATCAAAGTTAAAAATCCCTTAGTGTGGGCATCTGCATTGGAGTCAGGTATTGGTATTGGTGGTAAGACAGAATGAGTATGATTGCAGGAGGTGGATGCCATGGGGGAATCAATGACCTGGGATACATATGCTGTGCTGTTGCATATTAGTGATGGATAATAATATTTATCATGTTGATATGTGGGTTTATTGTTATATCTTCCTAGTAATATTATAGTACTCCTTATTTAGTCATTATATACAACAATGTGAATGTTTACATGATATATACTTCCTAGAATGCCTGGTCTTTCCTTTATGTCATAGTTTATTAGAAGACTGCTTGATTGTGTTCATGTATATTTTGTTCACTATCTTTATTGTGTTCATTTATTTTCAGACTATATATATATATATATATATATATATATATATATATATATATATATATATATACACACACACACACGTGTTTTCCTATGTACATCTCTGTACTACAGTGGACCGGACAACTTAATACACCGAGTTAACCTGATCACCTATCTCCTCATTATTAGTGCTCTGACCGGCACTCAGGGGGGTCCATTCATCCACCATACAAGACATTACAGTCCTTATGCTCCACAACATATTAACAGTTAATTAAATATAATAACAGTCGTTAAATGTTCAGCATGAACGTAAGGCAGGATAAGTCCTGATCAGGAGTGGTAGAAAGAGTAGAACAGAATATATTGTTCTGGGTACAACTGAGAGGAAAATATCGCTAATATGTGGTTCAAACTGGTTTTAGCTAATAAAGAGGGTGACATAAAATCTCTCTGTTCTAAATGTGTAAATGATATGAAAAGGCATTTCCCATTAGGAGGAGAGGCTACAAGGGGCTGGTATTACAGACTGACTGCAGTGTGTGTGCTGCTGCTGTGTGTTCTCCTGCTGACTGCCATCACCGTACTGGGGATCAAATTCAACATCTTGAATACAGAAAACAAGCAGCTACAAACCAGTTACAACAACCTGACTAAAGAGAGATACCACTTACAGACCAATTACAAGACCCTGACTAAAGAGAGAGACCAGTTACAGACCAATTACAAGACCCTGACTAAAGAGAGAGACCAGTTACAGACCAGATACCACACCCTGACTGAAGAGAAAGACCAGTTACAGACCAGTTACAACACCCTGACTACAGAGAGAGAGAAGTTACAGAGGGATAAAGAAGAAATCCAGAGGTTTTCTAAAATGGGTGAGTAATACTTACCGTAATACAATACCTTAATAATTAAATTACCTAAACGCAGAACCATGGAGCTTATATAGACTCCCTGTTATTTTAAGTACGGAAAGATTTTTGGATGTTTTTTCTAACATTTTTTCTAACTAGCTTGATAATTTGGTCTGATTTCACCATCTGAATAGAATAATGATGGGATTGATTAAATATATGCAGGTGTACTGCTGTTCCAAATAAAGTGGTCAGTGATTGAAGATGTGTTATTATGAAGCAAGTGTGTATGGAAACCAGCTAGAGTTCAGGGGATTGTGACGTCTGGTGGTTGTAGGGAACCTGTGATCTGTGACTATCATATTTGTAAAACAAACAAATAAACAAACAAACAAACAGTCAAGAAATAGTAAGATTTTAATAAGCTATGATTGCTACAGAACAATAATCACTGTGATGAAGTCTTTTTTGACTGTAGTTTATTTTTAATGTTGAGACTTAACTTTTTTTCTTTTTTTTTCTTCACCATTTTTATTGAAATGGTCTGTATCCAGGATGGATATATTTAAACCCAAGTATTTACTACATTTCTAATGAAGGTAAGACCTGGACTGAGAGCAGACAGGACTGCAGAGGTAGAGGAGCAGACCTGGTGATCATAAACAACGAAGAGGAAGAGGTGAGAGAGAGAGAGAGAGAGAGAGAGGGAGAGAACTGAGAGTTTCTGTGTTAATATTATGCTGTTATAGATAGACAATTCATAGAGAGGAATAATTTAAAGTTGTTTATTGTTCTCTTAATCCCAGGAGTTACTCACAACACATCTGGGTGCCAGATATGCTTGGATTGGTCTGAGTGACAGAGACAAAGAGGGTTTGTGGACATGGGTGGATGGTACTCCATTGATCACCGAGTAAGAGACTTATATTTATCTGTGTTTATTCCCAAATCTCTTACCATTTTACAGATCAGTAGAAGTATCAGACAGTTCACTGCTGACTGATTTTCTACAACCTTGAACTATATGCTAAGATAATATCATTCACTTTTATATTCTCATGACAATAATAAAAATATAATTGCTATGGGCATTGAGGATCTCAGTAAACAAGTGAATTTTATTTAAAGGTGTGGAATTTAAGGTTACTGAATTTTGATGTGTTTTTAAACCTCTGCTTTACAGCTACTGGAAAAGTGGGGAACCGAATAATCTTGGTGATGAGGACTGTGCAGTGATTTGGGGCAATCTGCAAAAAAAGGGCTGGAATGACCGTCAATGCTTGGCAAAGTTATTTTGGATCTGTGAGAAGTTATTATGATTTAATTATAATAAACAGTGGAACAGAACAGTAAAATGATATTCACAAATCAAACAACATTTTTGGACTGGTTCAGTTTGAGTTTTATTCTATGCAATGCTTAAAAATGAATGTTTAAATATGCTTTTATTGCTTGTAATGCCTAAAGATTAAAAAGTACAAAGATTTTAAAAATAGATGTTTATTTTTTTGTGCTTGCATTTAATTATTGAATAATGTAATAGTTATATTTTTTGGAGTAGTTTAGTTCAGGTTTCATGTTAAAAAGATGTTTAAAAATGAATGTTCAAACAAAGAATATAGAAATTAAAAATGCTTTTACTGTATGTAATGCCACCAAAGAAACAACAAACAAAGATTAAAAAGTTGGTTTTTATTCTTCTTTGCTTGCATTTATTCATATATCACTGTTAAATGTAATTTTAATAAAATGCAATTTTAATGTAATTGTAATAAGTTGATTAAAAAAGTCAGGAAACTGATTGCTGTAAAATTTCTAAGTAAAGTAGCATATAAATTTTTAGTTGGCAAAACTTATATATGTAATGAAAATTTGTACATCAAATATAATTTAAAATTTATGACTCAAAATCATTATTTCACATTACCCGCGAAACATTAGGAAAAAATTTTTAAGTAAGCAACAATCAAACTCCGGCAAAACTTTATTTCTCAATTGTCTTCAGACACTACAAATATACCAAACACTGCCATTGCATGCATTCCTAAATGCAAAACATTATACTTTTTTAACTTAAATGCGCAGTAAAACTAAAAGCAGTCTTTCTTTTACAATAAAGCAGAGCATTTAAAAAGGTTGATCGGTGACCAAATAAAATGTAGCACCCAAGAATCTTGACTTTTGTGCAACCAAAGCTAAACGCAATCTCACACAGCAATGACTTATACATCAGCAGAAGCTATGTGAAGTGACTATACTTTTGGTTTCAGGGATTCATGTGCAAATAATAAATATATAAATAATAAATCCAAAAAGCCACAAATACAGTCTGCACTGCAAAAGTACAGAAACATAAGACAAAAATTCAACAAAAAGAGAAATAGTCATAACACAGAGGCATAATGACAACAACCCATCCAGCAGAGCTGCGTAAACTAACAATACTTCGCGTTCAGTCTTGGCGTGGACATGGTGTAAATGTCCGATAACCCAGAAGTGGCTATGAGAACAAAATTTCTCATGTCAAAATTTCCAGAATTGAGCTGGTTAATCAAGTGCTGAAGAACTCATTTACTCACCCCCATGCCACCCAAGACTAATATGATTTTTAATTCTTCAGATGAACATAAAGGAAGTCTTTTAGAAAAAATAATTCATCTCATTAACTCTACAGTATACAATACAAAAGAAAATGGCAGAAAGTTGTAGCTCCAGGAAGCACATACAGCAATCATGTAATCCATACAACTCTAGTGGATGAATCAGTGTCTTCTGAAGCCAAACAATAGGTAACATTCATTAACAAGTTAACCCAAACTCTTGACCTGTAATATGGTTTCAGAATGTTATTAGCTATTGGAGAATGATTCAAAATCCAACATTTCAATATATCAAAGAATTACTTTACATGTTTTAGTTCTGTTCATTTTAAGTGCAATATAGTGCAGTCTCACCATTGTTGTGAATTTGCACATGATACAATATTTCTGAGCTTAATCCTATATCTGTGTATGACCCTAATTGCAGCTGTGCCATTTGTTTTCAAACTCATTAAGTTCTCCCACACCACCCCATTGCTGCACTCCCTTCACTGGCTTCACAACAATGATGCTTGTCTACAAAGCCAAAAATGAAGCAGCACCCTCTTACCTCAAAGCTCTTATCACTCCTCTCAGTGCACCACACTGTACTGTGTTTGCTGCTGCTGTGTGTTGTCCTGCTGACTGCCATCACAGTGAAATACAACAAACTGAATAGAGAGAAAGACCAGTTACAGACCTGTTACAACAACATGACTAAAGAGAGAGACCAGTTACAACACACTGACTAAAGAGAAAGCCCAGTTACAGACCAGATGCAATTCTCTGACTAAAGAGAGAGACCAGTTACAGAGGGATGAAGAAGAACTCCAGACGTTTTTTAACATAACTCCATAACTAATAGTTTCATTCCAAATATGTCTAAAAGCAGAGCTATGGATCTTTTATTCACTCCGTGTTAATTCAAACACTGACAAATGCTAAGATGTTGTTGTTTTTTTCTAACACACTTGGAAATTTAGTCTGATTTCACCATCATGACAGAATAATAAAGCTCTTCTAATATTCTAGAGTGAGATGGAAGTGAACTCAGAAGTATAGGAATGTTAATAAAAAACTGTTAAATGCTAACAAAAGATCACACTGGTGCAACAAGATTGGCTGATTGGATAATTGCTTGAAGGTCCCGGTGTTCCTAATAAAGTGATTACATCAGTCATTGTATACATGCATTAATATGAAGCAAGTGTTTATGGGAATTGTGATTGCGCCTTCTGCCGGTTGGAAGGAACCGGTGTGACTGGTACATTTTTAAACAAAACAAAACAAAACAAAAAAAAGCCAAAACAGTCACAAAACAGCCCATTGCATGCACATTGTATTAATTAATTGTATTAATAGGACCATGTTAATCCCAAACTGATATGACCTTGTTCATAAAAGTACTTGCTGCTTCTTCCGGACTTCATCCTCCTTTCAAAAGCAGTGCTTGACCACAACCCAGGACTTTCAGCACCGCATTCATTAACAAGTTACCCTAAGCTCTTGACCTGTCATATGGTTTCAGGATGTTATAAGGTATTGGAGAAATGTTTCAAAATCCAACATTTAAAATTTCAATTCCAACATTTCAAAGAACTTTTTTCATATATGTTTTAGTTCTGTCATTTTAATTGTAAAGAAATTCTTACAACACTCTGGATTATTAAGTCAAATTAAAAATAAATAAATAAAATAAACTTGAAGTCAAATAAAATGTGCAAGGATTTAATCAAAATCTATTAACCACTACCAAATGATCTCACTGGTGCAACATGATTGAAGCAAGTGTCTATGGAAATCAGCATAAAATTCAGGGGATCATGACCTCTAGTGGTTGGAGGGAACCTGTGACTGTGCATTTTTGGCCACCCTCTGGCAGAGGTGGAAAAGTAAATGTCTTTCCACCCTTTATTGTTGTTTATTTGTTCTGTTTGATGTGTTGTTGAGGACGAGATTATTCTTTTGGTTTTGTGTGGTTTGCTGGATTTTGTGTTTGCTGCTCATAGTTGCTTACTCCATCATTTCTGCTATTTTCCTTCATTGTGTTTTTTCACCTCACCCATATGTCATCCTGAGTGATGTCAGTGCTCTGAAAAAATATTCTAACATAGAATCAATTAAAAATTGATCTTAAACAGTAACAGAATTTAGTTTACAAGAAGGAAACAGTGTCAAGCTTACCATAGACTTAATGTGCTCAAGATTCTCAGAAAGTGTCTTTTCAACTGCCTCTTTCACTGTTTCAAAAAATTCCAGAAAGCAAGCTGCTGATCAAGTGTTGAAGAAGGAGTTTCAGGCTTTTGCTTGGGATGTGATTAAGTTAGGTGTGTGTGTGTGTGTGTGTGTGCATTTCTTTTTTTTTTCCTTCTAAAAACTAAAATGTGAAGAGAGAACAAAACGAAACAAAATCAAAAAAATCCAGAACAAAAACACTCAAATCCTATTAAAGATGGCTTTAATTTTTTTCACTCTGCAAATGAACATATTTCTTTTCCCACCTCTTTGCTCCTTTTGCTTGTGATCTTTGCAAATGTTCACATTTTCACAACGATACACAGAAAAATACAGAGGTGGACAGTAAAGAAGTACATTTACCTGAGTACTGTACTTAAGTACACTTTTTGAGTATCTGTACTTTACTTTTGTGTTATTTGTTCTGGATACTTCTTACTTTAACTTCACTCCATTTGAAAGACAAATATTCTACTTTTTACTCCACTACATTTCTGTCCAGGTCATCGAGTAGAAAGTAGTTACGTTATTCAGAGGATGATTTTTTTCACTCTTGTAGCGTCACCTGTCGTAAAGTTCAGTGGTTTACCGTAACTTTTTGAACTCAATTGATCAATTGCTGGCAAAATGGACGAAGATATGCTTTGTATATTATACACCACCAACACATTGGTAATGATGTTAGTTAACACACAAAAACGTATTCTGCGTCCACATTCTCATACTATGAAATTGTAAAAAATAGTTCCTAAATAGTATTCAAAATTAGAATTAGTATGCCCTAAATCGTAGTATACTGAAAAGAGTATTCCAAAAATTTCTGGATGGTCTACTACTTCCAGTAGAAATTCCAAGTGCAGAACGATGCACACTCTAATGGATAATATTGCCCACAACGCATTGCACACCTTGAGAATGGTGTAAATGCATATTAAAACGATGTAAATGAAATGTGGAAATATATATAACTCTTTGTTAAAGCAGTGTTGCTGTAGACTGAGAGACCATTTAAAAGCTCAGCAATCCTTTGCAGGTGTTTTGAGGTAATTAGCTGATTAGGGTGCGACACCATGACTTTCCAATATTGAACTTTTTCACAATATTCTAATTTTCTGAGACACAGAATTTTGGGTTTTCCTCATGTTTAAGCCATAATCATCACAATTTCAAGAAATAAAGGCTTGACTCTATGTGTAATGAATCTATATAATACATGGGTTTCACTTTCTGAACGGAGTGACAAAAAATATTGACCTTTTTCATGATATTCAAATTTTTTGAGATGTACCTGTACTTTTTTGTTGGGGGTGGTAGGAGTGTTAAACAAAAATGAAAATGATTATACCCGTCTTTTTTGTCAATTCAGTCGTTTAATTTCTACAGGTTTTGTAACATTCTAAAAGCTTTTAATTCAACAGATACTACAAACTGGTCAGTATATTCACAAGGTTGCTACAAAAGGTACTCTAAGTATTGCATACAACAGTGCAACAAAAAACAATGCGCTGACATTTACTTTTTACTTTCGATACTTAAGTACTTTTAAAAACTAGTACTTCTGTGCTTTTACTTAAGTAAAAACCTGTCTTTACAACTTTTACTTGTAATGGAGTAATGTTTGACCAGTCGTATCTGTACTTTTACTCAAGTAAGGAAGTTGTGTACTTTGTCCACTTCTGGAAAAATAGGAGAAAATTAAAAATGTGGGTAAAATGAAAACAACCCATCTCAAAAACCATATGGAATGAATGGAGGACACAGAGATTCACTTCTTCTTTTTCAAAGCATTAAAAACTGCACTTTTCATTATTCTCTTTTTCATTTCAATAACCATATGGAATCAACAGAGGATACACAGATTCTAGCAAATGCTAAACTGCTCATTTCGATTGTAGTTGGTTGTTTTGTTGTTTTCTTCAATTGAGCAAAAGGAATAATGTTCACGACAAAATTGAGATTACTGACAAGTACAGAATGGAAATAAGTCGCAGCATATACACAGATGCAGGGGTTACTGAACATGACACATGACTCAGAGGCAGACATTTATATAAATAAAGACAAAGTGGAGACACACACACACACACACACACACATTATTCCTAGTGTCATCATGTATCATTCATACTACTCACTTCACTATACTTGGAAACCTCCACAAGGAACACCTGTTGTTATACCAAAATATGTCTTCACTGATTTTTATTAAAGTTTTTATTTATTTATATGATTAATTCATTCATTCATTCATTCATTCATTCCTTCATTTAATTTATTATTTATTTAAAGAAAAAGCCACTTAATAAAATTTAAATAAAAATCAACAAAGACATTTCTTGGGATACAAAGAGGTGTACCTTGTTGGGGTTTCCAATTAGATTATTTTGGTATTAGTTTTGGGTCACAGGGTCACATAACCTTGAAGCTATTGAAGAAATAGTGACTTAATGAAATTAACATTAAAATAAAAATCAGTGAAGACATATCTTGGGATACAAACAGGTGTACCTTGTGGGGGTTTCCAAGTAGATTATTTTGGTACTAGTTTTGGGTCACACGGTCACTTGACCTAGAAGCTACTGAAGGAATAATGATTTTTTTTTTTTTTTTTAATAAAAAATAAATAATTAATTACAAATTAATTCACATCATGCACAATTCATACTATCTATTAATTAAATTATTAATAATTTAACAAAAGCTGAATGCAATGACGCATGGCATATGTACACTGAAAAAATGACTTTTTGGCCCAGTAGATATTATATTTATTACATGAGTAAAGTTTACACTAAATTATAGTGTTTTGAATTTTACTTCAGTGTAGTGTCTTAATTTTAATGTGATACTTTATATTTGTATGTAATTTTGTATCATTATAAATACGTGTAATGTCTATATGAAAACCACAAGTAAGATTAACTTAATTACTGCATGTCATGCACCGTTCTTTAAGACTAAGTTAACTTTACTTCAGTTATGTGACCATATCTAGCAACCCTCACCTTGGGTGACGTCAGGGGAGTGTTTGTGCTCGAAACTCGAAAGGATAGTATCAGTTGGATGGCGGCTGAGCTTCGTGGGTCATGTGGATGACTGGGTGCACTTTCATTCAATATTCTTATGATTTTTTTCTGAATGTCACAGCGATCCTGAATAGGCACACTGTCCACTGTTTGTACCTAAGGCAACTGCCAGAATTGTACATCCCTGTCTTTCTACTACTAGAGCAATGCTTTTCTGGATCAAACGCTTTTAAAGTGCTGCACACACACACACACATTATTGATCACGTGCCAATTACCAAGGAAATGTCTTTATTTAAATGTGGCAAGAAAAAGGTCCATAAATACTGATTTATATACAGGTGAATCAGTCAATATATTCAACTGATGTTTCAATATATTCATATTTTGATTATATATTCTCAGATTTTGGTTAAATTTTCTCACATTCTAATTAATTAATATAGTTTTTTGTTTTATATGCTTGGGATTCTATCAAAATATTCATTTTTCAACCTGTATAGTAAACTGTGAGTTTTGAATAAATATTCTCAAGTTATTCAATCAATATTCTCATTCATTATATTCCTAAAGAACATGCCATAATATATAATTAATCAAATGCTGCAGAAATACGTTTTTGTATATGATAGACATGACTGCAATTTTCTTAAATAATATTGTGCGTATATGATCTCTGTGTGTTAATTGCTGACAGGCCTTTTTAACACCCCAAAATGTGATTTTCTTCATGACAGACATCAGGATTGCCTGACTTGCTATGCCATCCATGACTCAATACTGAAGGTATGTTAACTGGTTGATCTTGTGAGAAGATGCTGATGCTTATTTAGGAATATTTTTAGAAGAGTTCATTTTTTTATTTATTTTATTTTGCTATTATGCTGCAATATGTTACAGAGAATTTTGCGTGTTCAGATTTGCATGAACATAATGACTATATTTGTTACATTTAATGTACGTTCCAGATCACTATCATTTTGTTCAGCAAATTGGCATCATCAGCTAGTGCAGGGTAAGTAGATTAAAATACACTTTGACATGTTTTTTATAATATGGTTTATTAAGATCATTACATTTGGGCTTTTTTCCTCTTTTCCACCAGGTATTCACAACATGAGATGGGTGTGTAAAATAGAAAAAAGAATAGGATTGTTGAAGCACTATCGACTAAAACATGGAATTGGTGGCTGCTGCCAGTCATATCCTTGTCTTTACACAGATTGCCCTTGTTCTTTCAAAACATTCATTGCCCTTCGAACACACGTCCCGACATCACACTGAATCAGTGACACCAGGAGATGTTCTTTCATTCAGTTGTGTGCTGTGTAGTTCTAGTTGTTTTAATTGAGAGAAGTTGTATTTTGAGCATCTTGGCAGCCATTTGAGGAAGTTTGAGGTAGTTGCATGTGTATTCAAAGATTGCAATTTCAGCACAAACATATATGCCACCTTTGCCACACATAGGCACAGGAGACATACACCACATACCCTTGAAGACTTTAAAGTTGAAGTCTTGAAAACATACACTGTTCCAGCTGTTGATAGGGATGATTCAGTGTTTGGTGAAAATGAGGAAGAGGCTGAGCCTCTGTTTGAGGAATGTGAGGATTTGTCTCAGATTATAAAAGGGAAGTTTGGGCATCTCTTCCTTAAGCTGGAAAGCACTTTTAATGTGCCAAATAAATGCATTGATGAAATTGTAGATGAGCTCCAGTTCATATGCCGCAGTGCGTCTGGTCCATTGATAAGAGACGTTGTTGAATCCACCTTAAAACAACACAACTGTGCATTAGATTCTGCAGTCATTTTAGATTTGGTAAAAAATCTTTGTGAATCTCACCCAGTAAGTTCTGCATTAGGGACAGATGGTCCCTTTGCAAATGCGTACAAGAGAAGAGAATTCATCAAAAAACACTTTTCTGTTGTTGAACCAAGAGAGTACGTACTTGATGGTGTGGAGGGTAAAACCTTTCAGTATGTACCAATATTGCAATCACTACTCCATGTCTTAAACAGTCAGGCTGCACAAAATGCAGTTGGTAGTGATACGAAATCTAGCAGTGCTTCACAATACCAGTCATTTCATGATGGATCTGTTTATCAACAAAATGATTTTTTCATTTTGAGAAGACAGACTTAGTCTTGTTTTGTACATTGATGACTTTGAGGTGTATAATCCCCTGGGGACATTATGAAAAAAGCACAAAATCACAGCAGTCTATTGGGCATTAAGGGACATTCCAGCACAGTCCCGATCAACATTGGCATCCATATATTTAGCTACATTGTGCAAGGCGGAGGACACAAAACATTTTGGATTTCAGGCAGTTTTAGAGCCACTCTTGACAGGTCTTCAAAGTTTAGAAAAAGATGGACTTTTTGTTGCAAGTTTAGGGAAAGTCATCAGAGGGACTGTGGTGACTGTGGTGGCTGATAATCTTGCAGCTCATTCTGTGGCAGGATTTGTTGAGAGCTTTACAAGCAGTTACACCTGCCATTTTTGCCTTGGGGAATGATCAGAGTTTCAGTCCAAAGAAGTGAGATCTGGCCTTTATCAGCCAAGAATGAAAGAGCAGCATACACAGCATGTTTGTGTAGCTCTGTCCAACTCGAAAGACACTCCATGTTTTGGTGTGAAAAAACAGTGTGCACTTGATGGTGCACTTGCACTGGAAAACTTGATCATTTCCATGTAACATCTGGTTACCCTCTAGATGTTTTACATGACCTTCTTGAAGACATTGTTCCAGTGGAGCTGGCACTGTCATTTGATGTCTTCATCAAGAAGAAATTATTTTCCTTGATGGAGCTCAATAATTCCATTCGGCTCTTTCCATTCAAGTGGGGTGATAAAAAAAAATCGTCCTCATCTTGTTCCTGGCAACTTTGCAGCACGAGGACCAGTGGGAGGCAATGTGCATGAAAACTGGTGTTTGTTGCATCTACTGCCTGTAATAATAGGCCTAAAAATACCTGATAAGAACCCAGTGTGGCAGATGCTGATGACCTTGAAAGACATAGTAGAACTCCTAATGTCCCCAGTTCATACAGAGGAAAGCATTTGTTACCTTGACAGTTTGATTTCTGAGCACAGATGCAGATTTCTTGATGTTTTCCTACAAAAAAAGTTGCTTCCTAAGCACCACTTTCTTGAGCACTATCCTGAGCTCATTCAGGCATTTGGCCCTGTGGCTGCACTGTGGACAATGAGATTCGAAGCAAAACATACACTATATTGCCAAAAGTATTCGCTCACCTGCCTTGACTCGCATATGAACTTAAGTGACATCCCATTCCTAATCCATAGGGTTCAATATGACGTCGGTCCACCCTTTGCAGCTATAACAGCTTCAACTCTTCTGGGAAGGCTGTCCGCAAGGTTTAGGAGTGTGTTTATGGGAATTTTTGACCATTCTTCCAGAAGCGCATTTGTGAGGTCACACACTGATGTTGGACGAGAAGGCCTGGCTCTCAGTCTCCGCTCTAATTCATCCCAAAGGTGTTCTATCGGGTTGAGGTCAGGACTCTGTGCAGGCCAGTCAAGTTCATCCACACCAGACTCTGTCATCCATGTCTTTATGGACCTTGCTTTGTGCACTGGTGCACAGTCATGTTGGAAGAGGAAGGGGCCAGCTCCAAACTGTTCCCACAAAGTTGGGAGCATGGAATTGTCCAAAATGTCTTGGTATGATGAAGCATTCAGAGTTCCTTTCACTGGAACTAAGGGGCCAAGCCCAGCTCCTGAAAAACAACCCCGCACCATAATCCCCCCTCCACCAAACTTTACACTTGGCACAATGCAGTCAGACAAGTACCGTTCTCCTGGCAACCGCCAAACCCAGACTCATCCATCATTTTGCCAGATGGAGAAGAGCGATTCGTCACTCCAGAGAATGCGTCTCCACTGCTCTAGAGTCCAGTGGCGGCGTGCTTTACACCACTGCATCTGACACTTTGCATTGCACTTAGTGATGTATGGCTTGGATGCAGCTGCTCGGCCATGGAAACCCATTCCATGAAGCTCTCTGCGCACTGTTCTTGAGCTAATCTGAAGGCCACATGAAGTTTGGAGGTCTGTAGCGATTGACTCTGCAGAAAGTTGGCGACCTCTTCGCACTATGCGCCTCAGCATCCGCTGACCCCGCTCCGTCAGTTTACGTGGCCTACCACTTCGTGGCTGAGTTGCTGTCGTTCCCAAACACTTCCACGTTCTTATAATACAGCTGACAGTTGACTGTGGAATATTTAGGAGCGAGGAAATTTCACGACTGGATTTGTTGCACAGGTGGCATCCTATCACAGTTCCACGCTGGAATTCACTGAGCTCCTGAGAGCGACCCATTCTTTCACAAATGTTTGTAAAAACGGTCTGCATGCCTAGGTGCTTGATTTTATACACCTGTGGCCATGGAAGTGATTGGAACACCTGATTCTGATTATTTGGATGGGTGAGTGAATACTTTTGGCAATATAGTGTAGCTTCTTCAAGAGAATTGTCAGACACACAAGCTGCTTCAGAAACATCCTGCTGTCCTTTGCCAACAAGCATCAACTCATGATTGCATACCACCTTAATGCATCAAACCCAGAGAGATCAGCACGTGAAGTCACAAAAACAATAGAGGTCACTTTCGAAGTACTTAAAGATGACATACAGGAAATAGTGAGGAGCAGGTTTCCAACTTTGTCAGCAGTGCATGTTACAAATAGTGTGTCCTTTTTAGGCACCAACTATGCAGCAGGAATGTTGGTGTGTTGTGGTTCTACTGCAGGATTACCTGACTTTGCAGAGGTGATGCAGATAATGGTAGTACATGACAAACTGGCATATGTTGTGAAACTTCAAAACACATGGTACAGTGAGCATCTTAGGAGCTATGAGTTGGAAAACACAAGCAATGTTCAGTTAATTGAACAAAAAGCACTTGCAGATTTTTTGCCTTTGGCTGTGTACAGTGTGGAGGGAAGGCGACTAGTTACCTTGAAGCATTACATTTGCTTGCCCTATTATATGTCACATATTAGTGCAGTGTTATTTTGGCTTCATGTAGGTAAGAAAAGATTTAAAATGTATTAATTCCTAATTCTTTTATTTGTTATTCAGCTTCTCCTGCTGAGATGGGCACCCCAGCAAAGCTTCGGGTTATTCTGGATGATGCTGATGTTCGCAAACTGGTTCTCCCCAAAGGCATCCCTGGTACAGTCCAGGACCTTGTGGCTGTTATTCAAAATAAATTAAATATTTTAGGGGATTTTACATTGATGTATCAAGACCAAGAATTTGGTGGCCAGTTTTTCACTTTGAGTTCTATTGATGAGGTGGAAGATAAAGTCACACTGAAAGTGGTGCAAGCTCAGTTTCCAATCCTGCAGAATATTGTGCTCAGTATGGGTACGGGGGGAGAGTCAGAGTTTGAGTCCTCAATGTCAGATCAGCAAACCGATAGCTCTACCCACTCTTATGGATCTCAGGATACCATTTTGCTGTCTTCTTCTGATGAAAGTGGGAATCCTCACCGTTCACAGCCTTGGCCAGGCAGGTTTCAAATACCAGCCTTTTCCTATGATGTAGAGCTTTTACTGGATGCAGGAAATAAGGCCTACCAAAAGGATGGCACCCTCATGAACAACCCAAGAGTGACCAGTAGTGTACTGGAGAGATTAGCTGAAGCTATATTTGGATATACAGCATACCCAACTGTATTACAAATTTTAGCTGTGGTAGAAGCCCTGATTGAAAAGTATCCATGTGTCAAAGAGCCAGGTTCTTTAAATGGCTTATATGGCTGGCAGCAAAGGATAAAATACAAAATGGGCAATTATCGGGCAAAAGATAACAGATGAAAAAATGGACAAGTCTTTCTCCTATCGAAGACTAGAAGTGGTCAAGTCCCCTGCCGTACAGGACTTCATGGAGAGATGGCCTGCTCTTTTCTGTGAAGCTCAGGTAAATCTGGGCCATTAGCTCTCATTAGCTGATTTGTTGTCTACAGTTAATGAAATCACTCACTACTTATTTGTAGTAGTAACATTTTGACATTTTTGCTAAAAAACTAAACTAGCCCTGAAAGGATGATCTAGACAAAATGTAGTGAAAATTATATTTGGTATTGTAGGACTCTTGAGTAATGCTGATTTGTGTTAGGTTTGCCTATGAGTGACTTATTGTGAATATTACAGTAATGCACATGGAAATTTGTGTGTCACCTTTTTGTTTCAGATCAAAGAGGAGTTCAAAAGAATTACCACAATTCATCTGGAGTGAACCTTTTTCTCAAAGCTGGACATTTACACTCCCAGACGTCTGGACATATTTCGGGCAAAAGGAGGAGTAGCGACAGAGGAGCTGTAACTGCAGCAGCGAGAGCAGAGAAGCGGTTGGAGCTGAGAAGTTGGGTAAAACTTGATGTACAGTTGTTAAAGATGTTGAACAGTGAACACAGCGGCTCCTCTAGACCAAACTTCTGTAAAGAGGGTGGTAACTCCTGGCATGAGAGCACATACGCATGCGGGATACAGGCGCACACAAGTGTACATCGTGAATCGCTCCATCAGCTGGTAGCAATAAAACACTATGAAAGACAAACAAAAGGTGCCACAGATGTTTTAAACTCAATTATTAGTGGATCCTAGTGCAGAATAATGTAACATATTTGTTTAAACTAACGAGGAAGGAGAAAAGAAGAGGAAGCTGATTAACTAACTGACTGATCTGTAGACCTGATTAACAAATCTGAGACTGAAAAAGTGGGAGAGTGAACACAGGTAGAGAGAAGCAGCAGAAATGAGACCCAGAGAGAGATTTATGTGTAGTAAATATAAATGTGATTGTCAGTGTAGAGATGGAAAGACCAGAGAGACAAAATGCTGAAGACACAGGGACAGATACATGTGAAGACACATATTTTTTTTCTATTTTTCTAAGTATTCACTCATTTGTTGTTGGTCATGTTTACATTTCTTGCTCTTTCAGTTTCTGTAGGACACTACAGCAATATTAAAATTTTCTAAAAACACCACAGGAATCTAGGATGGCTTGGGGGTGAGCAAAATGATGAGAGGACTTTCATTTTGGTTTTGAATACAGTAATCCCCCGCTATATCGGGGTTCAATTATCGTTTTTTGTGTGTCACTGTCCCGAGTGTTTGGTGGTGTTCCGTGTACTCTGTATTTTGACACTTTTTCTGCAAACCCTATTATGTCGCCCATACGCTCAACACCTTCTAAGTCTTCTGGCATGCTTGCAAATGTTTTCTGCGTGTGTTTAAAGAGTGTGGGAGGGTCATTAACAGCTTAAACAATTAAAAAAAGCATTTGGGGTGGCATCGGTGTATCGCAGATTTTCGTTTATCGCAGTTGGTTTTGGAACGTAACCCCCACGATAAACGGGGGATTACTGTATCTTTTTATCAGTAACTAAAATCCCAGTGGATTTCCTTTCTTTTCACAGTCACCTTCTTCAACACTTGATCAACAGCTTGCTTTCTGGAATTTTTTGAAACAGTGAAAGAGGCAGTTGAAAAGACACTTTCTGAGAATCTTGAGCACATTAAGTCTATGGTAAGCTTGACACTGTTTCCTTCTTGTAAACTAAATTCTGTTACTGTTTAAGATCAATTTTTAATTGATTCTATGTTAGAATATTTTTTCAGAGCACTGACATCACTCAGGATGACATATGGGTGAGGTGAAAAAACACAATGAAGGAAAATAGGAGAAATGATGGAGCAAGCAACTATGAGCAGCAAACACAAAATCCAGCAAACCACACAAAACCAAAAGAATAATCTGGTCATCAACAACACAACAAACAGAACAAATAAACAACCATACAGGGTGGAAAGACATTTACTTTTCCACCTCTGCCAGAGGGTGGCCAAAAATGCACAGTCACAGGTTCCCTCCAAAGACTAGAGGTCATGATCCCCTGAATTTTATGCTGATTTCCATAGACACTTGCTTCAATCATGTTGCACCAGTGAGATCATTTGGTAGTGGTTAATAGATTTTGATCCCTGCACATTTTATTTGACTTCAAGTTTATTTTATTTATTCATTTATTCATTTATTCATTTATTCATTTATTCATTTATTTATTTATTTATTTATTTTTAATTTGACTTAATAATCCAGAGTGTTGTAAGAATTTGTTTGCAATTAAAATGACAGAACTAAAACATATATGAAAAAAGTTCTTTGATATATTGAAATGTTGGATTTTGAAACATTTCTCCAATACCTTATAACATCCTGAAACCATATGACAGGTCAAGAGCTTAGGGTAACTTGTTAATGAATGCGGTGCTGAAAGTCCTGGGTTGTGGTCAAGCACTGCTTTTGAAAGGAGGATGAAGTCCGGAAGAAGCAGCAAGTACTTTTATGAACAAGGTCATATCAGTTTGGGATTAACATGGTCCTATTAATACAATTAATTAATACAATGTACATGCAATGGGCTGTTTTGTGACTGTTTTGGCTTTTTTGTGTTTTGTTTTGTTTTGTTTAAAAATGTACCAGTCACACCGGTTCCTTCCAACCGGCAGAAGGCGCAATCACAATTCCCATAAACACTTGCTTCATATTAATGCATGTATACAATGACTGATGTAATCACTTTATTAGGAACACCGGGACCTTCAAGCAATTATCCAATCAGCCAATCTTGTTGCACCAGTGTGATCTTTTGTTAGCATTTAACAGTTTTTTATTAACATTCCTATACTTCTGAGTTCACTTCCATCTCACTCTAGAATATTAGAAGAGCTTTATTATTCTGTCATGATGGTGAAATCAGACTAAATTTCCAAGTGTGTTAGAAAAAAACAACATCTTAGCATTTGTCAGTGTTTGAATTAACACGGAGTGAATAAAAGATCCATAGCTCTGCTTTTAGACATATTTGGAATGAAACTATTAGTTATGGAGTTATGTTAAAAAACGTCTGGAGTTCTTCTTCATCCCTCTGTAACTGGTCTCTCTCTTTAGTCAGAGAATTGCATCTGGTCTGTAACTGGGCTTTCTCTTTAGTCAGTGTGTTGTAACTGGTCTCTCTCTTTAGTCATGTTGTTGTAACAGGTCTGTAACTGGTCTTTCTCTCTATTCAGTTTGTTGTATTTCACTGTGATGGCAGTCAGCAGGACAACACACAGCAGCAGCAAACACAGTACAGTGTGGTGCACTGAGAGGAGTGATAAGAGCTTTGAGGTAAGAGGGTGCTGCTTCATTTTTGGCTTTGTAGACAAGCATCATTGTTGTGAAGCTACTGCAGAGGTTCATGTTTTATTCTACAACATCATTTACACAAGGTAGTGTCTCACTGGTGATTTTTAAAAGCATTTACGTGACTTTAAAAAGGCGCTAAATTAGACTACAAACATCATCAGGCCGCGCCTCATTGTGTTAATACTCGCTCACTTGTAAACTATTCAAACTTACTGTAAATATAAACATAGATAGCACACATTTCATAATGACACTGTTCTTTATTATTCCCTTGCAGATCCTGTTCCTGCCCAGTCAGTCAGCTGCTAAGCCAACTCTCTAACCCAAAGGCACTTTTAAGAGCCATCATCTCCAAATTCTATCTTTTGCTGTCTGTATTTCAACCTTTCTCTCTCTCTCTCTCTCTCTCTCTCTCTCTCTCTCTCTCTCTCTCTGTCTCTCTCACACTTACTCTCTCTCTCTCTCTCTCTCTCTCTCTCTGTCTCTCTCTCACACTTGCACTCTCTCTCTCTCTCTCTCTCTCTCTCTCGCTCTCTCTCTCTCTCTAATAACTTAGGTCTTGCTCTAATAACAGATAGCTGGAGCTCGGGGGTAACAGAGAGTTATCTCACCGTGACTGGTCATTACAGAGCGGATTGGGAATAAAAAGCGCCGTCCAAACCCGTCTCCTGTAATAAAGTCATTACAAGCGCTAATTTTTATACCTCACTATTTTCAGTACACTTTCATCATGTTTTTGCGTGTAAGTAAAATAAAGAGAATTGCAACTAAAACCAGTTTTTTCTTCTTAGCATACTTACTGTTCCTGTCACCTAAACAAAGAATAATGGAAAAAAACCTTTAATTTGCCAAGCCATCCGAACCGAACCGAAAACCGTACCAAGGGTAATAACCGTGGTACGTATTGAACCGTGGGTTAACTGTATTGTTGCATCCCTAGTAAACATGCAGTACATGTGTTTACACTTTTTAGTACATGTACAATACATATTTCAATGTACATATTGCCATATTTATAGGATAATGTAATCTGGCAGTATTTTAAATAATGACTTGAAGCTGAAAATGCTTCAAGCAAAGCAAGCAAAGAAGAATAAAGTAAAGCAAGCAAAGAAGAATAAAAATCAACTTTTTAATCTTTGTTGTTTCTTTGGTGGCATTACATACAATAAAAGCATTTTTAATTTCTATATTCTTTGTTTTGAACATTCATTTTTAAACATCTTTTTAACATTAAATCTGAATTTCTTTTTAAAATTAAATCTGAATCTGAACTACTCCAAAAGTATAACTATTACATGATCCAGTAATTAAATGCAAGCACAAAAGAATAAAAATCTATTTTTAAAATCTTTGTACTTTTTAATCTTTAGGCATTACAAGCAATAAAAGCATATTTAAACATTCATTTTTAAGCATTGCACAGAATAAAACTCAAACTGAACCAGTCCAAAAATGTTGTTTGATTTGTGAATATCATTTTACTGTTCTGTTCCACTGTTTATTATAATTAAATCATAATAACTTCTCACAGATCCATAATAACTTTGTCGAGCATTGAAGGTCATTCCAGCCCTTTTTTTGCAGATTGCCCCAAATCACTGCACAGTCCTCATCACCAAGATTATTCGGTTCCCCACTTTTCCAGTAGCTGTAAAGCAGAGGTTTAAAAACACATCAAAGTTCAGTAACCTTAAATTCCACACCTTTAAATAAAATTCACTTGTTTACTGAGATCCTCAATGACCATAGCAATTATATTTTTATTATTGTCATGAGAATATAAAAGTGAATGACATTATCTTAACATATAGTTCAAGGTTGTAGAAAATCAGTCAGCAGTGAACTGTCTGATACTTCTACTGATCTGTAAAATGGTAAGAGATTTGGGAATAAACACAGATAAATATAAGTCTCTTACTCGGTGATCAATGGAGTACCATCCACCCATGTCCACAAACCCTCTTTGTCTCTGTCACTCAGACCAATCCAAGCCTCTCTGCTGCCCAGATGTGTTGTGAGAAACTCCTGGGATTAAGAGAACAATATACAACTTTGAATTATTCCTCTCTATGAATTGTCTATCTATAGCAGCACAATATTAACACAGAAACTCTCAGTTCTCTCTCTCTCTCTCTCTCTCTCTCTCTCTCTCACCTCTTCCTCTTCGTTGTTTATGATCACCAGGTCTGCTCCTCTACCTCTGCAGTCCTGTCTGCTCTCAGTCCAGGTCTTCTCTTCATTAGAGATGTAGTAAATACTTGGGTTTAAATATATCCATCCTGGATACAGACCATTTCAATAAAAATGGTGAAGAAAAAAAATAGTTAAGTCTCAAGTTTAAAATTATACTACAGTCAAAAAAGACTTCATCACAGTGATTATTGTTCTGTAGCAATCATAGCTTATTAAAATCTTACTGTTTCTTGACTGTTTGTATATTTGTTTGTTTTACAAACGTGACAGTCACAGATCACAGGTTCCCTACAACCACCAGACGTCACAATCCCCTGAACTCTAGCTGGTTTCCATACACACTTGCTTCATATTAATACATCTTCACTTTATTTGGAACAGCAGTACACCTGCATATATTTAATCAATCACATTGCACCAGCGTGAACATTTGTTAGCGGTTAAAAGGTTTTTATTAATATTATTCTGTTCAGATGGTGAAATCAGACCAAATTATCAAGCTAGTTAGAAAAAATGTTAGAAAAAACATCCAAAAATCTTTCCGTACTTAAAATAACAGGGAGTCTATATAAGCTCCATGGTTCTGCGTTTAGGTAATTTAATTATTAAGGTATTGTATTATGGTAAGTATTACTCACCCATTTTAGAAAACCTCTGGATTTCTTCTTTATCCCTCTGTAACTTCTCTCTCTCTGTAGTCAGGGTGTTGTAACTGGTCTGTAACTGGTCTTTCTCTTCAGTCAGGGTGTGGTATCTGGTCTGTAACTGGTCTCTCTCTTTAGTCAGGGTCTTGTAATTGGTCTGTAACTGGTCTCTCTCTTTAGTCAGGTTGTTGTAACTGGTTTGTAGCTGCTTGTTTTCTGTATTCAAGATGTTGAATTTGATCCCCAGTACGGTGGTGGCAGTCAGCAGGAGAACACACAGCAGCAGCACACACACTGCAGTCAGTCTGTAACACCAGCCCCTTGTGGCCTCTCCTCCTAATGAGAAATGCCTTTTCATATCATTTACACATTTAGAACAGAGAGATTTTATGTCACCCTCTTTATTACCTAAAACCAGTTTGAACCACATATTAGCGATATTTTCCTCTCAGTTGTACCCAGAACAATATATTCTGTTCTACTCTTTCTACCACTCCTGATCAGGACTTATCCTGCCTTACATTCATGCTGAACATTTAACGACTGTTATTATATTTAATTAACTGTTAATATGTTGTGGAGCATAAGGACTGTAATGTCTTGTATGGTGGATGAATGGACCCCCCTGAGTGCCGGTCAGAGCACTAATAATGAGGAGATAGGTGATCAGGTTAACTCGGTGTATTAAGTTGTCCGGTCCACTGTAGTACAGAGATGTACATAGGAAAACACGTGTGTGTGTGTGTGTGTGTATGTGTATATATATATATATATATATATATATATATATATATATATATATATATATATATATATATATATTGTGTTTGGATTTATAAAAAACAACCTGGGGAGCAGGGCAGGCAGTAAACAAAGTAGTGCACAGTCCAATGATCCAAATTCCAGTAGACAGAGCAATACCCAGGCAGGCAGAATCAGCAACTAAATACAGTCAGTAGTCCAAATTCCAGTGAACAGTGCAATTCAGGGCAGGGCGGAACCAAAGTGAAGGCGGGACGACTGATCAGGAGCTCAAGGCAGACTAAATCCTGCATGCACTCATTATTGTACCACTCTCCACCACTTCAGCAAACAACCTGCCTCATGATACAGCCAGAGCACCTTCTGCAATTTTCCTACACCCCAGCTCCAATATTTTTACACATAGTTGAGTTGCTTAACCTTATTTCCACATTGGAGGAATGGTTTTTTGGCTGCAATTCTTCCATGAAGACCACTTCCAGACTTCTCCAGACAGTAGATGGCTGTAACCAGTCCTACTGGTTTCCGCCAGCTCTTTGCTGATGGCACTGCTGGACATCTTCTGATGTCAAAGGGAAGTAAGCATGATGCGTTTTTTATCTGCTGCCTTAAGTTTTCGTTGGCCAACCACTGTGTAACATGCCTGTTTCTTTGTGTATCTTCAAAATGGCTTGAACAGCACATTATGAAACCCCAGTCTTTTTTTGAATCTTTGTCTGGGAGAGACCTTGCTGATGTAGTATAACTACCTTGTGTCTACCATGGTTTGTGACCTGTGACATGAAATGTCTTCCAGAACCTCATCTTAGTAGCAGAGATTGGCTGTTCCTCACCCAGTTTTATGCCTGCCATACAGCTGTTTCTGTTTCAGATAATGACTGTGTGTCATCCTACATGTGAAATTGATGATCATTAGAACCTGTTAATTGCTTAATCATACACCTGACTCTGATCCTGACTTTGTGCAAGTGTACCAAATGTGCAAGTATAATAATTTTTGCTGGCTTGAAGCTAAAGGGTAGTCATACCTAATGTTAATGTGCTTTATGTTTTTCTTCTGTTTGCTTAATTTGCATTTTGTAAATTGATAAAAAATAAACAATTAAAATATATATTTTGAAAGCATTCTTACTTAAAAACATATTCAATTGAAACCATTTCTGTTTATGAAGTATCAAAAGGCACATGTATATTATAATATTACATATGAAATTTTCTGCATATTAGTTTAAATAAGAAATGCATATTCTTAGAGAGAGAGAGAGAGAGAGAGAGAGAAAGAGAGAGAAAGGGAGAGAAACATTCAGGCCTCCAGGCCACTAGCAGGCTTGGCAGTGGATCAATGTATACTAGTGGCTTGCCAATAGGACAATGCTGCTAAGTTGATTTTGACCAGTGTTCTCCCACTGAAGGACATATATAGGACCTCCCACTTCCACCTGCTCAATCTGCTCTTTATATGATGTAAAGTCCCTCCCAGTTTTATTTTAATACTCACTGTTTCCCAGTTAGGTACCCAAGTATTTCAGACTACACCAGGTCGTGTATGTAAACTGATTCCCTAAGAAGATAACAAGATAACCGCTCCTTGCAGAAGCAGTGTCTGAAGCCCTGTGGGAAATCATACCAATCTATTGGCTATGGATTTCATGTGAAGAAGCAGAGCATGCCAGCAAGCCCATATAAGGACGGTTATCTACGGGCGGTGGTAGCTCAAGTGGTTAAGGCTCTGCGTTGTTGACAGGAAGATCATGGGCTCAAGCCCCAGCACCGCCAAGCTGCCTTTGCTGGGCCCTTGAGCAAAGCCCCCAACCCACCCTGCTCCAGGGGTGCTGTTTCATGGCTGACCCTGTGCTCTAACCCCAAAAGTGCTAAGGATGGGATATGCAAAGAAAGAATTTCACTATGCCCTGAAAAAAATGATTCATTGAATTTACTCAATTTTTTAAAGTTAATTGGCTGCAATCAATTTATTTCAGCTACATTTAAATAAATAAATTTAGTTCAAAGTCAGTGAACTAAATTTATTTATTTAAATGTAGCTAAAATAAATTGATTGCAACCACTTAACTTAAAAAAATTGAGTAAATTCAATGAATCATTTTTTTCAGTGTGCTGTAATGTACATGTGACAAATAAAGGCAACTTAACTTAATTCGACATCACATTACTGTAGACTCTACTTATCTGAAGGAAGTGCGAGTGGACACTCTGTCTCTCAGGACAAACATAGACCTAAAACTGTTCATGTCTGCATCAGAAGATACAAGGATCAACACAGCATTTAGCTCTTCAATACCATCTTTAAAAATAATAAAAATCATTCTCCTAGAAGATACCAAGTGTTTAACAAGTGGGTACTAGATGCCAATCATTCTCACATGCTCTAAGGAGGGGAGAGAGAGAGAGATAGAGAAAGAGATAGGAAAAGCACTATTCTTTTTTCTACAGAGCTTGAACTCTTCAACACATCAGTTAGAAACATACAGAAAATGGTAGACTATCACACATTGTTCTATGTGCATATAATTTTTGGACCTTGTCTGGGTAGTACAAGAATGTCACTGTATATAGATACTTAAAGCACTCTTTTTGCACATGATAATAAACTTTATACTTGAAACAGGATGGCTACACTGGAGTATAATTCAGCTGTGTACTTGCTAATCAAGATCAGATACAGACATGAAGTGCATCTAATAATTCAACAATTAACTGTACCATTTTTGTATTGTAGTATTTACTATGTATAATGACCTTTATAGAATTGTGTGATAAGACAGCTATTCGCTCCTAGTGTTAATGCTCTGGAATCTAGTTAGTCATTAGTGTGTGTGTGTGTGTGTGTGTGTGTGTTTGATTGTTGCTTTCAGTTCAAATAACATAGTGTTGATTTAAAATATTAAAAAAAAAATTCATTTAGTTTAATTTTACAATTTTGTTTTACAAATTTCTATTTTTACTGGATGGTCAGCAGATCAGTACATGCACATATAGCTGAGGGTGAATGTATTTTACCTGAGCTCTCAGACTGCTTGAAGCTTCTGGCCCTCTGGGTCTGCAAATTGTCCTCAACATTTTCATGTGATTGCTTTTTATTGTTCGAATTAACTCTATCATTTGCTTCTTCTGCATTTGCATAAATCTCCTCACTCATCTCCATTGTTCTCTTTACAGTAATCGTGATCTTTCAGTGCTGCAGGTATCAGTCCTTATAAACTAAATTTACCAGTATATAATTGTCTAAAACTACATTCCCAGTGACTGCCTGAAGGAACACTACCTAAAGGACTGTACATCTTGTTGCTTTAATAGAACCCTATTTCCTCTTTTTTTTACACATGAAACAGGGAGCAAGTGTGATCAATGTGGGGGTGAAACTGACACTCCAAGAATACATTTAGAGCAGGAAGGCTTTAATGCAGAAGTGACATATGTCCTTACATTGAAATTAATGAGAGCTATATAGAGGAAGCAACAGTCATATGAATTTATTTTGCCTGCACTGTCACTGGTATCATGTCTCTGTATTTGCTGGTCTCTTTGGTGGAGTTTTGAGCTACACTTTCATTATTTAGATGCAGTTAAAATTTAATAAATAGCCAGAATAATGTTTAAGTAAGGAATAAAATAATTGAATCCATTCTTAATGAATTCATAAATAGTTCAGTATATTGTACTAATGTTATGCTTTACAATACGGTATCATAGATACATGGCAGCTACAGGAATCAAGCTGTTCATGTGTTTCTTTCCTCAGGTGTTCAGTTTTACTGTTCAGGTGTTCCTTTAACTTGTAGCATTTCTAAAAACAATTAGAAAAAGAAAGGATAGAGAAGAACACCAAAAGAAGGGCAGATTATCGTTGAGTAACCTGAGTAATTTTGTCATCACAGAACAAAATGATTAAACCACATTTACATTCATAATTACACAGCACTGCTGTAAGATCTGTACCCTTTCCTAAAACAAACCTGAATGACAAAAATAGGTTATAAAAGAAAAGCAGGCAACACACAGATTTACATGGAAATTGAATTTACTGTTTTAGTTTTAAGAGATCCAAATAAACTTATGATTACAGGGTAATCAGCCCGGTTCCAAACGTTCAAAAAAAGTTCTTGTTTTAGTGTTGGACTCTCCATATCCCCAATACCTGAATGAAAAAATCAGAAAATCTGCAGTGTGTCTTAGTAAGTCCGTAACTCCTCACCATGAGAACATTTCAGTTCAATGATTTCTTACCTAGTGGTCAGAGCTATATCATCCAACCACATACCTACTCCTTCAGTGTTTCTGTCATTCTGACCAATCCAAGCTTTTCTGCTGTTCGTCAATTCATTAATGAAATCCTGTCAGGGTTGTAATAAAATATAAGAATGAATGAATCATTGCAGACCTTGTCTTCATTAGAGATATAGTAAACACTGGAGCTGAAATATATCCATCCTGCATCCAGTCCATCTCAATAAACATGGGGAATAAACGTCAGTCAGTCTGTGTAGAAAAGATCTTATCACTGTATCATTGTTTTTTCTTTTTTATTTATAATTATATTAGTGAATTTTCAACATTAAAAAAGTACTCTCATTCTGCTTATAAATAACTATTTTTCTATATAAATCCTTGTTTATTAAAATCCATTGTTCCTGACTGTCTTGTCTTTTTTGGTTGTTAGTTTATTTGTTTTACAAATGTGACAGTCATTTGGTTTCACTCCCAGGTTTTTGTTTGTTTGTTTGTTTGTTTTACTTAATACTCCAAAGCGTTATAAGACCTTTATTATTCGGGATGGTGAAATCAGGTTAAATTACAAAACGTGTTTCAAAAACATTTTAGAATCCTTTTTGAATTATTTGCAGAAGTTGAATTGTGCTCAGAAAATTTTTGTTTTCAAAAAATAATAGTTCTTTTGCTAGGGAAGTGATTGGGTCATAATATTTGCTGTGCCTAGCTCTCAACTCTGAATAGAAATGCTGAATATACTAAAAAATGCACTTAGTAGACACTTTATTGTTTGTTAAACACAAGGCTGCTGTTTTTCTTTGGTCAGCTGTGAGTTACATGAAACATACATCTATATGAACATTTTGCATGTCAATGTTTCGCTCAAAATTTACCTGATTGATTTTTACATTTCTAATAATATACATTATTTAACAATAAAACATAACAATAAATGATATAGTGGTGTAATGCTGCCTGTTGCGTGGAGCTACCGTTAATACCTCCAGTGTTGTAATAAAAAATTAATGTTGTTATAAAAAACCTGATGTATCACAATCGGCCTATGTAATCAAAAGTCTGCAATAATTGTCTTTTATAGAGTAAGTAGTATGAATGATACAGTACATGATGACACTAGGAAGAATGTGTGTGTGTGTGGTGTGTGTGTGTGTGGGTCTCCACTTTGTCTTTATTTATATAAATGTCTGCCTCTGAGTCATGTGTCATGTTCAGTAACCCCTGCATCTGTGTATATGCTGCGACTTATTTCCATTCTGTACTTTTCAGTAATCTCAGTTTTGTCGTGAACATTATTCCTTTTGCTCAATTGAAGAAAACAACAAAACAACCAACTACAATCGAAATGAGCAGTTTAGCATTTGCTAGAATCTGTGTATCCTCTGTTGATTCCATATAGATTTTGAAATGAAAAAGAGAATAACGAAAAGCGCAGTTTTTAATGCTTTGAAAAGGAAGAAGTGAATCTCTGTGTCCTCCATTCATTCCATATGGTTTTGATATTTAAAAAAAAAAAAAAACGGATAAAGAAAAGATGGTTGTTTTCATTTTACCCGCATTTTTCATTTTCACTTATTTTGCCTGTATTGTTGTGAAAATGTGAACATTTGCAAAGATCACAAGTAAAAGGAGCAAAGAGGTGGGAAAAAGAAATATGTTAATTTGCAGAGTGAAAAAAATTAAAGCCATCTTTAATAGGATTTGAGTGTTTTTGTTCTGGCTTTTTTGTTCTTGTTTTGTTTTGTTCTCTTTTCACATTTTAGTTTTAAGAAGGAAAAAAAAACCATACACACACACACACTCCTAGTGTTTGGCTACAGAAGACACTGATTCATCCTTTGGGGTTGTATGGATTACATGATTGCTGTATGTGTTTCCTGGAGCTTCCTGTTTTTGGCACTCGTTCATTTGTATTGTACAGACTTACTGAGATGGATTATTTTTCTAATAATCCTCTGTTATACATCTAGGATGGCATGAGGGTGAGTAAATGATGAGAGAACTTTCATTTTGGTTTGGAATATCTCTTTAACAGTAACTAAAATCCCAGTACAACTTTTCTTTTTTTTTTTCCTTTCACATGTCATTGCAGAGTTTAATCACATCCCAAGCAAAAGCCTGAAACTCCTTCTTCAACACTTGATCAGCAGCTTAGTTTCTGGAATTTTTTTGAATGAATGGAAGAGGAAGTTGAAAAGACACTTTCTGAGAATCTTGAGCACATTAAGTCTATGGTAAGCTTGACACTGTTTCCTTCTTGTAAACTAAATTCTGTTACTGTTTAAGATCAATTTTTAATTGATTCTATGTTAGAATATTTTTTCTGATCACTGACATCACTCAGGATGACATATGGGTGAGGTGAAAAAACACAATGAAGGAAAATAGCAGAAATGATGGAGCAAGCAACTATGAGCAGCAAACACAAAATCCAGCAAACCACACAAAACCAAAAGAATAATCTGGTCCTCAACAACACATCAAACAGAACAAATAAACAACAATAAAGGGTGAAAGGACACATACGTTTGGCAACTCTGCCAGAGGGTGGCCAAAAATACATAGTCACAGGTTCCCTCCAACCACTAGAGGTCATGATCCCCTGAATTTTATGCTGATTTCCACAGACACTTCATATTAACACATGTATACAATCACTGGCCACTTTGTTAGGACACCTGCAATTATTCAATCATTCAATCACGTTGCACCAGTGAGATCTGTTAGCGGTTAATAGGTTTTTGAATAAATCCCTGCACATTTTATTTGCCCCTCCCTGAACCGCCATCTTATTGTGGTGGAGGGGTTTGAGTACCCAAATGAGCCTAGGAGCCATGTTGTTGGTGGCTAAGTGCTCCTGGTAGGGTCTCCCAAGGCAAACAGGTCCTAGGTGACGGGTCAGACTAAGAATGGTTCAAATCCCCTCGAAATGGTTCAAATCCCCTGAATTTCCCCACAGCCCGAAAGAGCGACATAGGCCCGCCTTCCCGTAGGCCCACCACCAGCAGGATGAAGCATAAGGGGATGGTGCTATGTGATTTGGTTAGCAGCCATGGGCTGGGGCCTCGACGACCCAAATTCTGGTTAAAGAATCTGGAAGGAACCTGAGCTGGTGGGGGAGGCTGAGCGGTACTGGTTAGAGATAGTCGGGCTTGCCTCCACGCACAGCCTAGGCTCTGGAACCCAGCTCCTTGAGAAAGGTTGGACCCTCTACTACTTTGAAGTGCCTCATGGTGAGAGGCGGTGGGCTGGGGGAGGCTTGCTTATAGCCCCCCAGCTCAGCTGCTATGTGTTGGAGTTTTCCCCGTTAAACGAAAGGGTGTTTTTCCTGCGCCTTCAGGTTGGGGATAGGTGTCTCACTGTTGTTTTAGCTTATGGGCCAAACAGCAGTGTGGAGTACCCGACCTTCTTGGAGACCCTGCGAGGAGTGCTGGAAGGTGCCCTGACTGGGGACTCCATAGTTGTACTGGGGGACTTCAATGCCCATGTGGGCAATGACAGTGTTAGCTGGAGGGGTGTGATTGGGAGGAACGGCCCCCCAATCTGAACTTGAGTGGTGTTCTGTTATTGGACTTCTGTGCTAGCCACGGTTTGTCCATAACGAACACCATGTTCAAGCATAAGGGTGCCCTTGTGGTTGTGTCATCTGACCTCAAGTGAAGAAAAGGGCTGAGCTGTCAACTGATCACCACCTGGTGGTGAGTTGGATCTACTTGCAGAGGAGGATGCCGGACAGACTTGGCAGACCCAAACATATTGTGGGGGTCTCTTGCTGAACCCTCTGTTAGGGAGGTCTTCAACTCCCACCTCCGAAAGAGTTTCGACAAAATTCCGAAGGAGGTTGGGGACATTGAGTCTGAGTGGACCATGTTCTCCTCCACCATTGTTGATGCAACTATCTGGAGCTGTGGCCATAAGGTCTCTGGTGCCTGTTGTGGTGGCAATCCCTGAACCCAGTGGTGGACACTGGAAGTAAGGGATGCAGTCAAGCTGAAGAAGGAGTCCTATCGAGCCTGGTTGGCTCGTGGGACCCTGGAGGCAACTGATAAGTACTGGGAGGCCAAGTGAGCTGCAGCCTGGGTGGTTGTGGAAGCAAAAACTGGGGTTTGGGAGGAATTTGGTGAGGCTATGGAGAAGGTTGGCCTCGGTTGGCCTCGGGGAAATTCTGACAAACCATCTGGCACCTCAGAAGGGGTAAGCAGCTCTCTGCCAACACTGGTACTGCTCATTACAGCCCAGCTTTGAAGCACAATCCAACTGTGTGACTCACTACACTAAGATTCTACATTTAAGATCATCAAGAAAGGAGAGATCAAATGTGTTAGGAGCATAGACAGGTGTATTCCAATTCATTAAATTAGAATTGTCCATCATAATGATCTGGCATCAGATATATAAGATACAACTTATATATACAAGCAAACAATCATGAGAGAAACAAAATAGTCATGTGATAATACATACATATATGTCCAGAAAAAAGAGAGGGGACATTAATGACTCACTAAAACATAACATGAACACAATTATAACATTGCTAGCCAGCCAATTAAAAAGAACAAACTAACCTGCATGGGCTAGCCAAAAAAAGACTGTCTCATTCCTTGGAGTCAAACCAAGACAGACCTACAAAACCACAATCATACCTGATTTGTCATATGATGAACCAACATTGACAAGTGAAAAAAGGTGGGGGTTATTCTAAGAGATTAATCAACATTAGCCATCACATAGGGAATAACATACCAGGAGTTTACATATTATAAACAATGCAACTGTCCTGTAAAATGTGATCAATGAAACACTGAGCCTCTTTGGGAGAAGAGAAGATGCGGGTTTCAGAGTTAAATGTTACCTTCAGGTTAGCAGGATAGAGGAGAAAATGCTGAATCCCTTTCTGCCTGAAAGAAGCAATGCAAGATGAGTTGGAATAATCAGCAAAGAAAAGAAGGTGAGACTTGTATCTTGGTACCTGGCTGCTTGTATGCCTTCATAATGGCCTGGTGATTGTTGTACTTCAGAAGTTTAAAGATAAGGATCCTGGGCTTATTTGAGGAGACCTCTCGACTGTTGAAAACACAATGAGCCCTTTCTATATCAATAACTCCTCGTTCAGCCAGAGATGGAAACCAGATCTGGAGTTGTCGTTGTAGTAAGGCAATGGCATCACCCCTTTCTGCATTTTCTAGCAATGCAAAGATTGTTCTGATGAAACAAATCTTCTAGCTTGGCAACACGGGTTTGTAACTTAGCAGTTAGTGATGTAGTTTCTCTAATCTGTATCTGTTTGGATAATATCAGTGCGCTTATAACAACAATGCATATCCATTTTAGGAAGAGCAGGCAGGGTGGCATTGCACTTTCTTTGAAATGCTGTTGAAATAATTGAAGGTGAATACAAATTTATCTATACATGATGTATTATGCTGTGTATGTTTTCTGCACTAATGGAACCCGATTAGAGTATTCAGTTTAATTAAAAATGTCAGTTCACAATGAATTCAGGGAGAGCAGAGCTACCATTCATTGTAAATTATAGTTATTGTGATAGCCAGGTAAATAAAGAATTCTGTATTTAAAAAAACAATTATTTCCATTTCATAACAGGTTAATGTAACGATATGACTCAGGAGGGAGAGAGAGAATCAAATGCCACTTTATTATTTCCAGGCAGGCAGAAGGCAAAATGTAAATCAGGCAAAAGGTAATTTAGGCAGGCAGGCAAAACGTAAGACAGACAGGCGTGAGACACACTTACAGCTTAATACTTGCCACTGTCACTGGCGAGTGAGTGCTTTAAATACGCGTTGGGTAGAATGGATGCAGGTGGTGTGATTAGTAATCAGGAGACTGAGAGCGGGGAAGTGCTGTTGGGGCCGGCGTGCCCATGACAGTACCCAACCCCCCCCAACCCCCAGTAGGCATCTCCAGACATCCGGGAGCAACGACGGGGGCGGCCGCAGCCTCTGGGAGCAGGTTGATCCGGGCAGCGCTGGTGGAACTCAGTGAGTAGCGCAGGATCAAGGATGTCATCTTGGTCCACCCATGATCTTTCCTCTGGACCATACCCTTCCAAGTCGACCAGATACTGCAGACGGCCGTCTCATCGCCTGGAGTTCAGTATCTCCTGGACCTGGTAGATGGTGTTGTCCACATCAATCTCGGGTGGCGGCGAGATCACGGGCTCTGTGGAACGAGGGAGAACAGGGTTAGTGTACGGTTTTAACAGTGAAACATGAAAAGACGGGGAGATGCGGTAGCGCTCTGGGAGATCGAGCTCATAGGTCACTTCATTGATGGGCTGCCGGATGGTGAAGGGACCTATGTAGAGGAGAGCTGAGTTTTTTACTGAGAAGTTTTAGGCGGATGTCTCGCGTGGAGAGCCAGACTCAATCTCCCGAATGGCAGTGCGGTGTTTCTTGTCGGTGCACGTGGCTTTTCTGCCAGTGAACCGCGCAGCACAGGTGGACGTGCACCAACTCCCAAACCCTCTCACTACTTCGGATGGCTCGCTCGACCATGGGAACAGAGGCGGCTGGTAACCAAGCATGCACTGAAACGGAGTGAGCACTGTGGCTTCTTGGTGGAGCGAGTTTTGTGCATACTCGGCCCAGGGAAGATATTTGCTCCATTCATGCTGGTAATCACGGCAGTATGCTCTCAGATAACGCCCCACTTCTTGCACCTTGCGCTCCGTCTGGCCGTTATACTGGGGATGATAACCGGAGGACAGACTCACAGTTGTTTAAAGAACCCACGCTACACTCGGGACACGAACCGGGGCCCTCTGTCAGACACGATGTCTTCTGGGATGCCAAAGTGTCTGAAGACGTTGTTAAAGAGAGCCTCAGCCATTTCCATGGCTGTGGGCAGGCCCTTGAGGGGTATCAGCTTGCACGCTTTGGAAAACCGATCGACCATGACGAAAATGGTGATGAAGCCGTCCGACATGGGCAGATAGTGAAATCGATTCCCGGGTGGGACCAGGGTCGGTGGGGAATCGGAAGCAGCATGAGCTTGCCTTCTGGCAGACGGCATGCTGTGGAAATAACAGTGCAGATGGGACATCCTTTCACGAACTGGAGCACTTCCTTCATCATGTTGGGCCACCAATACTTCTTCCGGATGAGTGAGAGGGTTCGTTGACTGCTCGGATGTCTGGAGCCCAGAGAAGAGTGCACTGAGTCCAAAAGGGTGAGGCGCAGCGAGGTTGGGACATAGATCTTCCCTTCTGGATGTCCCGGCGGAGCAGGCTCTTCTGTAGTGGCGGCACGGATGTCCTCTTCAATAACCCAGAGGAGAGGACAGATGAAGAGGTTTGGAGGGAGTATGGGCTCGCATTCTTCCAGTAGGGGATCTGGTGAGTGCATCCGGGACAATGCATCCGCTTTGGTGTTTTTGTGCCCGGGATGGTAGGTGACTGTGAACCGGAAGCAAGTGAAGAAGAGCGCCCAGTGAGCTTGTCTCGGATTCAGGCATTTTGCTTCCCTGAGGTATTGGAGGTTCTTGTGGTCCGTTATTACCTCGAAAGCATGGATAGCTCCCTCCAACCAATGCTGCCACTCTTCCAAAGCCAGCTTAATGGCCAGTAACTCCCGGTTGCTGATGTCATAGTTTTGCTCTGCCGGGGTTAGCTTTTTAGAAAAGAACGCACACGGACGGAGTGCTGGGGGCTCACCTCCCCGTTGGGACAGCACCGCTCCTACTCCTACAGCCAAAGAGTCTACCTCCACCATGAAAGGTCGGCTGGAATCGGGATGCAGCAGGGTAGGTGTGGAGCAGAAGGCGGCTTTCAGCTTCTGAAAGGCTTCGACCGCAGAAGTTGTCCAGCTTAGCGCCTTGGGTTGGTTGTGCAACAGTGAGGTGAGGGGCGCATTGAGGTGAGGGACCCCAGGAAGCATTGAAGATCTTTGATAGTTTGAGGTTGCGGCCAGTTCTTCACTGCCTCCACTTTGGACTGGTCCATTTTAATGCCCTCCGAGGAGATGACATAGCCAAGGAACTGAACAACTGGTTGGTGGAACTCACACTTTTCGAGTTTCAGGTAAAGGTGGTGATGGCGGAGATGCTCGGGTACCTGCCGGACATGGCAGATGTGCTCCAACTGGTTCGACGAGTAGATCAAGATGTCATCATTGATATATACGATGACGAACCGGTGGAGCATGTCATGGAAAATTTCATTCATGAAATTTTGAAACATCGACGGGGCATTGGAGAGTCCATATGGCATCACTCAGTACTCGTAGTGTCCTTATGGTGTGATGAATGCCGTCTTCCACTCATCACCTCGCCGAATGAGGATTAGATTGTAAGCACTCCGTAAATCGAGCTTGGTGAAGATGTGAGCTCCACGTAGTTCTTTGAGGGCAGCTGGAACCAGAGCCCACCATCCTTTTTGGCCACAAAGAAGAAGCTGGAAGCCGCCGGGGAGGTGGATGGGTGTATAAAACTTGAATGTATTCCTCTATCGCCTTTTGCTCCGGGATGGACAGAGGGTAAATGCAACCCTTGGGCAGTTTAGCGTCTGGCAGGAGATCCACCGCACAGTCCCATGATCGGTGTGGGGGAAGTTTTGTTGCTGCGGCTTTGTTGAACATGTCCTGGTAGCCCCTATACTCTCCCGGGAGTTCCACTTCGGTGCTCGACTGCAGGCTTTCAATGCTTGTAGATCCCAGGAGGGATTTTGAGACCAGGGATTGGGAGTGCTTTAATGCAAGCATGAAGGCAGTGATCACTCCATTGATTGATGCTTCCTGTGCTCCAACAGATGTTGGGCTGGTGCAGCGCCAGCCAGGGGCGTCCCAGGACGACATCCACTCTGGACTCCTCCAGCACTAGGAGAGAGAGCAGGGGGTGAGGAGTCCTCGCAGGGTGAGGCATCAGGGCTGTGTCTCTGCTCTGCAACGATCACGGCCAGGTGTTGGGAAATGCTCTGCGCTTTCAGCATAAAGGTTTCCAGGCCAATGGAAGACTGAGCATTCTGTAATGATATGACTCAGGAGGCAGAGAGAGAATTGAACGGCACTTTATTATTTCCAGGAAGGCAGAAGGCAAAACGTAAATCAGGCAAAAGGTAATTTAGGCAGGCAGGCAAAACGTAAGACAGACAGGCTTGAGACACACTTACAGCACATAAGCCTTACGGTCTTAATATTTGCCGCTGTCACTGGCGAGTGAGCGCTTTAAATATGCGTCGGGTAGATTGGATGCAGGTGGTGTGATTAGTAATCAGGAGACTGAGAGCGGGGAAGTGCTGTTGGGGCCAGCGTTCCCGTGACAGTTAATAGATCTATTTCATCTGTTTGAAAATAATAACCTCCAAAGTTTATGGCAAACTTGAAAAAAATGCATTACCCTTTACACTTTCTATTTTAGTTGACTAAATCTAAAATCACTGTCTTATGATATTTAGCTAACTAAAACTAGACTAAAACTAAAGTAATTGACTATTTTATTTTATAAGTGACTATTTTAGTCAAAAGACTATGACTGAAACAAAAAAAAATGCTGTCAAAATTAACACAGATACAGACCAGATGCAACACCCTGACTAAAAACAGACCTGTCACCAGAGGTGACATTACTCCATTACATTACTCCATTACAAGTAAAAGTTGTAACGACAGATTTTTACTGAAGTAAAAGTACAGAAATGCTTGTTTTTAAAAGTACTTATGTATCAAAAGTAAAAAGTAAATGTCAACACGTTGTTTTATTATTGTTGCATTGTTGTATGCAATATTTACAGTACCTTTTGTAGCAACCTAGTGAATATACTGACCAGTTTTTAGTACCTGTGGAATTAAGAGCTTTCAGAATGTTACAAAACCTGTAGAAATTAAACAACTGAATTGACAAAAAAGACAGGTATAATCATTTTCATTTTTTATTTAACAATCCTACCACCCCCAACAAAAAAGTACACAGCTATGTGTATACATTAATGCACATTTGAATCAAGTGGTCTGTAAATGCAGACTGATCAGAAAAAAATTCAACCTGCTTTTAAACCCGGCTACACAACTGCATAACTGCCCAACAGCAACACTGCCTTAACAAAGAGCAAAACAGAAAGACTTATTTGCCATCGAAACAAACATTTCAAACCATTAGTTGTTGGCAATATTACCTGTTAGAGTGTGCATCGTTCTGTACTTCGAATTTCTACCGGAAGTAGTACTGTAGACCATTCAGGAATTTTTGAAATACTCTTTTCAGCATACTACAATTTGGGGCATATTTATTCTAATTTTGAATACTATTTACGCCAGGTAGTATGAGAATTTGGGCGCAGCATACGTTTTTGCGTGTTAATTAACATCATTACCAATGCGTTGGTGGTGTATATGCAAAGTTATGGCAACTACTGTAGGCCATACATTTAAAAAAAAACATTTTCCTTACCATACATGCTTTATGGCACAGGCAATATGTATTTCATGCTTTTACCAGAAATTAAAAATATACATCACTCAATATGCTTCTACAGGTTGGATGGAGAGTTTTTGTAGGCTGCAATGTGATTTGTTTTTTTGGTAAACAAAGCAAACATGTAAAACAAAAAGAATCTTTACTCTTTTCTAAAAAGTGGAACATACTGTCTAAGTATGGCTATGGATGCGCACACTGCGCCGATGATCTGTCTTTGTCCATTTTGCCACCAATTGATCAGAGTTCAAAAAATGACTGAAAACTTCACAACACATGACGCTACAAGAGTGAAAAAATTCATCCTTTGATTAACGTAACTACTAAATTCTACTCAATGATCTTGACAGAAATGTAGTGGAGTAAAAAGTACAATATTTGTCTTTCAAATGTAGTGAAGTTAAAGTAAGACGTTTCCAGAAAAAATAATACTCAAGTACACATACTCAAAAAGTGTACTTAAGTAAAGTAAATGTACTTCATTACTGTCCACCTCTGCGTGTCACAGACATACACTATATTGCCAAAAGTATTCGCTCACCTGCCTTGACTCGCATATGAACTTAAGTGACATCCCATTCCTAATCCATAGGGTTCAATATGACATCGGTCCACCCTTTGCAGCTATAACAGCTTCAACTCTTCTGGGAAGGCTGTCCACAAGGTTTAGGAGTGTGTTTATGGGAATTTTTGACCATTCTTCCAGAAGCGCATTTGTGAGGTCACACACTGATGTTGGACGAGAAGGCCTGGCTCTCAGTCTCCGCTCTAATTCATCCCAAAGGTGTTCTATCGGGTTGAGGTCAGGACTCTGTGCAGGCCAGTCAAGTTCATCCACACCAGACTCTGTCATCCATGTCTTTATGGACCTTGCTTTGTGCACTGGTGCACAGTCATGTTGGAAGAGGAAGGGGCCAGCTCCAAACTGTTCCCACAAAGTTGGGAGCATGGAATTGTCCAAAATGTCTTGGTATGCTGAAGCATTCAGAGTTCCTTTCACTGGAACTAAGGGGCCAAGCCCAGCTCCTGAAAAACAACCCCACACCATAATCCCCCCTCCACCAAACTTTACACTTGGCACAATGCAGTCAGACAAGTACCGTTCTCCTGGCAACCGCCAAACCCAGACTCGTCCATCAGATTGCCAGATGGAGAAGCGCGATTCGTCACTCCAGAGAACACGTCTCCACTGCTCTAGAGTCCAGTGGCGGCGTGCTTTACACCACTGCATCCGACGCTTTGCATTGCACTTGGTGATGTATGGCTTGGATGCAGCTGCTCGGCCATGGAAACCCATTCCATGAAGCTCTCTGCGCACTGTTCTTGAGCTAATCTGAAGGCCACATGAAGTTTGGAGGTCTGTAGCGATTGACTCTGCAGAAAGTTGGCGACCTCTTCGCACTATGCGCCTCAGCATCCGCTGACCCCGCTCCGTCAGTTTACGTGGCCTACCACTTCGTGGCTGAGTTGCTGTCGTTCCCAAACACTTCCACGTTCTTATAATACAGCTGACAGTTGACTGTGGAATATTTAGGAGCGAGGAAATTTCACGACTGGATTTGTGGCACAGGTGGCATCCTATCACAGTTCCACGCTGGAATTCACTGAGCTCCTGAGAGCGACCCATTCTTTCACAAATGTTTGTAAAAACAGTCTGCATGCCTAGGTGCTTGATTTTATACACCTGTGGCCATGGAAGTGATTGGAACACCTGATTCTGATTATTTGGATGGGTGAGCGAATACTTTTGGCAATATAGTGTATTACAAAACCCTGACTAAAAAGACAGAGCAGCTACAGACCAGGTACAACACCCTGACTATAGAGAAATACCAAGTAAGGCTATTTTCTCATTCAGCTTTCAGGAACTGGTACAGATTTTACAGCAGTGAAGTGTACATATGAACATCACCGTGGTTGAATCTGATCAATCTGCTGTAAAAAAAGAAATCGCTCAAATTACTCCTCTTAGCAGCAGAGTTAGTGCCTATGCATCAAAATCCTTACATGACTTCTGAGTAATGTGACAGAAAAATGTTCACCCAGTCATCAGCTGATCAAATCCAAGAAATAAAAAAACATATTAGCTCATGGAAAAAAGAGGGAACTGATTATAAATATATACTTAAAATGCAAATAAGAGAAAAAACAGGAACAGGTAACAGGAAGTAAAAAAGTTCCACTTTATGGATGTTTCATATTGCATAAGTGTCACTATAAATGGAATAAGCATATTCTATTCTTTAATTATTAAGAAAAGTATAATCATCTACAGATCATATAAAATAAAAACATAACATTTATTATACAGCTAATATCAAGAATGATATAGTTTATATAATAATGAAGAGATTTCATGGGTGTTTTCTGTTCTCTCAAAAATGGAGAGAGAGAAGATGGCATAGAGTCAGGTTGTTGTAACTGGTCTCTCTAAATTCAGGTTGTTGTAACTGGTCTCTCTCTAAATTCAGGTTGTTGTAACTGGTCTGTAACTGGTCTCTCTGTGACAGATAGAATAGAAAAATCTGATAGAAAAGATAGAAAAATAGAAAAGATAGAAAAAATCTGCAAATGAGCACTTAAAGATGCTGAATCATTGTCAAGAACTCTTTGTTTCAAACCCCTTGTACACAGAGATGAAAGATTACTTAAGGACTTGATAGCACAGGGATGGGATCTGTGCAAGAGAACAGGTGTGCCCTGCACTTGTGTATTGACTACAGAGAATGCAACAAAAAGTCCCACCCAGATCGCCTCCCCATCCCCAAAGTACAGGACATTATGGACAGTCTGGGAGGAAATACCCTATTTTCATAGCTGGACCAGGGCGAGGCATATAAGCAGGGATTCATGCATTTAACACCTTTGTAACCCCCAGGGTTCATGATGACCCCATTTACTCAGGATCCTCAGTTCCACCAGCTGAAACAGCTGACTGGGACAGTGCTGAAAAACACAACCAGCCACAGTATAAGACATACAGGAAGTTCTAAAAGTCAGAGTCCACTTTATCATGTACTGTGAGTCCCTACTGCCTTCACTTCAAGAATTGTGTAATAACTTTTGTGTAACTCTAAAAATCATTGTATCTCACCAGAGGTTTGAAGGTCTGGATCGGTTCTCCATTCTGGTCATAGGTGAATATTCAAAGAAATTATCTTTCATTTGTCATGCTCTCCAGTCCCTGTAGATTATTTAATAAAACATAAAATGTCATGTTTATTATTATTATATTTATTATTATTATTATTATTACTATTATTATTATTATTATTATTATTAAGCTGTGATTGTTTGGTGGACTAAATTTATTTGCTAGGTTAAAGCTCAACAGATGAATAATCTCACAGACACACACACACACACACAGACACACAAACACACACACACACATATGCATACACACACATACAGGTACATCTCAAAAAACTTGAATATCATGAAAAAGGTCAATATTTTCTGCCACTCAGTTCAGAAAGTGAAACCCATATATTATATAGATTCAGACTTTATTTCTTGAAATTGTGATGATTATGGCTTAAACATGAGGAAAACCCAAAATTCTGTGTCTCAGAAAATTAGAATATTGTGAAAAAGTTCAATATTGGAAAGTCATGGTGTCACACCCTAATCAGCTAATTACCTCAAAACACCTGCAAAGGTTTCCTGAGCTTTTAAATAGTCTCTCAGTCTGGGTCAGTAGGCTACACAATCATGGGGAAGACTGCTGACTTGACAGTTGTCCAGAAGACAGTCATTGACACCCTCCACAAGGAGGGTAAGCCACAAAAGGTCATTGCTAAAGAAGCTGGTTGTTCACAGAGTGCTGTATCCAAGCATATTCATAGAAAGTTGAGTGGAAGGAAAAAGTGTGGTAGGAAAAGGTGCACCAGCAAAAGGGATAACCGCAGCCTTGAGAGGATTCTCAGGCAAAATCCATTCAAGAATTTGGGGGAGCTTCACAAGAAGTGGACTGAGGCTGGAGTCAGCGCATCAAGAGCCACTACACACAGACGAATCCTAGACATGGCCTACAAATGTCGCATTCCTCGTATCAAGCCACTCCTGAACCAGAGACAATGTCAGAAGCGTCTTACCTGGGCTGTGGATCAGATGAAAATAAGTTTTGCATTTCAATTGGAAATCAAGGTCCCAGCGTGTGGAGGAAGAGTGGAGAGGCACATAATCCATGTTGCTTGAAGTCCAGTGTGAAGTTTCCACAGTCAGTGATATTTTGGGCTGCCATGTCATTTGCTGGTGTTGGTCCACTGTGTTTTCTGAAGTCCACAGTCAATGCAGCCATCTTCCAGGAAATTTTAGAGCACTTCATGCTTCCTTCTGCTGACAAGCTTTATGGAGATTCTGTTTTCATTTTCCAGCAGGACTTAGCACCTGCCCACACTGCCAAAGGTACCAAAAGCTGGTTCAATGACCATGGTGTTACTGTGCTTGATTGGCCAGCAAACTTGCCTGACCTGAATTGTCAAGAGGAAGATGAGAGACAGCAGACCCAACAATGCAAATGACCTGAAGGCCGCTATCAAAGCAACCTGGGCTTCCATTACACCTGAGCAGTGCCACAGGCTGATTGCTTCCATGCCATGCCGCACTGATGCAGTAATTCATGCAAAAGGAGGCCCAACCAAGTATTGAGTGCATAGAAATGAACATACTTTTCATAAGCCTGACATTTCTGTTTGAAATATCCTTTTTTTATTGATCTTATGTAATATTCAAATTTTCTGAGACACAGAATTTGGGGTTTTCCTTATCTGTAAGCCATAATCATCACAATTTCAAGAAATAAAGGCTTGAAATATTTCACTATGTGTAATGAATCTATATAATATATGGGTTTCACTTTCTGAACTGAGTGACAAAAAATATTGACCCTTTTCATGATATTCTAATTTTTTTAGATGTAACTGTATTCCTTAAATCTCTGTATTTAGTATTTTTTGCTATATTTATTTTATTATAGGTTATTTGTCATTTTTTTTGTTACAATTTGTTAAATTGTGTTATATTTTGTTATTTGTTATATTTTTGTTATGTTTTTGTACCCTTAAATTTGGGTATTTAGTACTTTTTTGTTACATTCCTTCTTATTTTATTTATTACATGTGCATGTGGATACTGCTGGAAGCTTTAAATTTCCCTTTGGGATGAATAAAGTATCTATCTATCTATCTATCTATCTATCTATCTATCTATCTATCTATCTATCTATCTATCTATCTATCTATCTATCTATCTATCTATCTATCTATCTATCTATCTATCTATCTATCTATCTACAAACACACACATACACACACACACACACACACACACACACAACCAGACACTTATTAATTCATTTAAACAGCTACTAATGATGTTATAGATGAGTGTGTTGTGTGTTTCAGGACCGTTGTTTTTGCATCAGAATTTGATACCGAACAGACTGCAGTATTTGCTTTTATAAGTCTCTGAACTGGTTAGCACAGTTGCACCTACACACACACATACACCACATAATTATTTACAAGCCTTTAACCATTGCACGGTTTGTAATCGTACAAGAGGTCTCTCTGTGTTGGCCTTACTGAGGTCAGCTGAAGGCCAACACAGAGACTGAGGAGAAGCTTCTCCCTGCAGGCTATACAGACTCTGAACCAGAACTCCACATAGGACTCAACTGATTGGACTTGTATGTTTCCTTCACATGTGTTGGAACACACCAAACCAACCACTCTGAACATTTGCACATTTTCACGTTGCACAGGACAGAAGTACAAAAACATATATGTGGCACATTTCTGGTTCTGTTTACATATAAACAGGACTACTGTGCACAACTGCACTTTAAAGATGGACAATAACACTGCTGCTCATCACTTAATTTCACTCCATGACCACCCCGTACTGCTGCTGTCTGCACATTGCCCATTTCACATACTTTATACAGTTTATTTATACAGATCTACTTTCTACATTTTTATAAATATTTCTACAGATTTCCACTTATACTTTATTTTATTTATATTTGATTTTATTTTACTCTAACAAAACCGCAGATTTTATTTCATATTTTTTATTCTTCCTTTGGCATTTTACATTTTTATTTCTTCTTTGTCACAAACAGTCGACTAAAAGACAAATTAAGGCTATTTTCTCATTCAGCTTTCAGGAAATGGTACAGATTTTACAGCAGTGAAGTGTACGTATGAACATCACCGTGGTTGAATCTGATCAATCTGCTGTAAGAAAAGAAATCACTCAAATTACAAAGTTACTCCTCTTAGCAGCAGAGTTAGTGCCTATGCATCAAAATCCTTACATGACCTCTGAGTAGTGTGACAGAAAAATGTTCACCCAGTCATCAGTTGATCAAATCCAGGAAAATTAAAAAATATTAGCTCATGGAAAAAAAGAGGGAACTGATTATAAATATATACTTAAAATGCAAGTAACAGAAAAACAGGAACAGGTAACAGGAAGTAGGAAAGTTTCTCTTTTATGGACGTTTCATATTGCATAAGTGTCACTATAAATGGAATAAAGCATATGCTATTATTTAATTATTAAGAAAAGTATAATCATCTACAGATTGCTGTCATATAAAATAAGAGAAATAAAAAACAACACAACATTTATCATACAGCTAATATCATGAATGATATAGTTTACATGATAATGAGGAGATTTAATGGGTGTTTTCTGTTCTCTCAAAAATGGAGAGAGAGAAGATGGCAGGTTGTTGTAACTGGTCTGTAACTGGTCTCTCTGTGACAGATAGAATGTGACAAAATCTGCAAATGAGCACTTAAAGATGCTGAATCATTGTCAAGAACATGCCTCTTTGTTTCAAAACCCTTGTACACAGAGATGAAAGATTACTTAAGGACTTGATAGCACAGGGATGGGATCTGTGCAAGAGAAAAGGTGTGCCCTGCACTTGTGTATTGACTACAGAGAATGCAACAAAAAGTCCCACCCAGATCGCCTCCCCATCCTCAAAGTGCAGGACATTATGGACAGTCTGGGAGGAAATACCCTATTTTCATAGCTGGACCAGGGCAAGGCATATAACCAGGGATTCATGCATACAACCACCTATATGAATGCGTCCACATACCAATCAGACTGAAGAATACACCTGCAAATTAAGTAGCAAATACTAATTAATAAAATATGAAAGACTATTCATGTATTGCTAGCTGACACACACCAGTCAATCCTAAAGCAGTTGATAGAATGTCTGATACAACCACGTGTTCTTGGCTTCAAATATAGTTTTCAAAACTATTAATTCTCCACAACTGTAAGGCCGAATGGGAAGCTTTATGTTATTGCTTATAGTGTCCATAATTTAACTGCAGTAGAGACAAATTATCATCTACATTCAGGCAATTTAGAGTTCTTAGCCCTTAATGGGCGATCACAAAAAAAAAAAAAAATCATGATTACCTTTATTATGCACCATTCTTCACAGTCTACAGTGACAATTATCCACTTACCTACATATTGTTGACAGCTGATTTGAACGCAACAGGGTGTGGATGGGTAGCAGAGGTGGCAGATTTCCATTTCACAATCAAATACCACCCTGCTAAGGAAAATATTGATGTGGACAGTCCATTCAGAATACCTTATGATATGGAAGGTTTCATGAAAGAGTGTTCAGAGGAAATGTCAATGTCATTGGAGCAGCTACCAGAATGAATCCATTCACGAATTCCAGATTCATCCATTATCCAACTAACAACAGAGCAAATTAAACACAACCAAAGATATGACCCTGCTGTTGGACACATGATTCAGTATAAATTGACAGGAAAAAAGCCATCAGGTCACAGCTGGTGTTCCCAGAGAAGAAAAGAAGAATAGTGTTAAAATAACTCCACAATTAAATGCGTCAAGGTGAAGAAAGGATTATGTCAAAAAAAAAAAAACAACAACTTCCCTCCCAATACTAACGATGCTGACTAACAGGACAGAATTCAAACTGAGCCAAAAAGAGGCTGTAAGCATCCGTTACTGTCCTCTACCGTGCTATCCAGAGGTCATAATGAATTATCAGCATCAGTCTAGATTCGGGAGCAAAATCGGCTCAGTGAAATGGGGGCCTTAGCTAATTAGCATTTTTCTCATTGGCCAATATTAGACATATTACTAATTAAAACATAGGGATTTTTTTTTTCTGTATCTATATTTACATCCCTATTCTCTGATCTAAATAGGATGGTGACCCACGTGCATTGCATAAATGCGAGATAAAAAAAAAATGGTGTGAGAGGTTGGGTAACTTTGTAAAGATTCAAATCGCAAAATGGTTTTTAGCTATTACTAAAACTGCAAAATTATTCGATTTGAAATATGTTTGGTACATGGATCGCTTTTACAACACTAGCTAGAGACGCTATCTAGTGGCTGTGTTCAAGACACCCTTAACATCTCACCCGGGGTTCAAAATTCAATATGCGGATTGCCCATATACATTCACAAGTTGGAAGAACCTTCTGAGTCACACATATCAAACACACAGGAAGTTAACAACAGCACATGCTCAGTTAACTACATTCTTTCGTCAGACGTGTGGATGTAAGGAACTTTCAACTGAGAAGGAATACTTTACTCATATAAATCAACATCTTAGGCAGTATGAAACCATAGCTTGTATGTTTGAAGGATGTATGTTTGAGACAAACATATATGGTACATTTAACTCACATAAAAATCGTAAGCATTATCCCCACACTCTAAACGATTTTAAGGCAGGTGTTGTTAAACTCTCTGTTCAGTCTAATGATTCTGGTAGTCCTGTAGATGATAGTCCCTCATCTTCTGCAGACATAGATTTTGTTGCTCTGTCAGATGCAGATAGTGATGCAGATACTTCAGAGGATCTTCCAAAAGTAGTAGAACAAAAATAGCTTCAGTTTTACTGAAGTTGGAAAACTCTTTTTATGTTCCATCTGCAGTAACTGATGAATTACTTGAGGAACTGCACTTCCTGTTAAGTACTGTGTTTGTGCCTGTAACTTATAGCACTCTCTCTGAATTTTTCAGAAACAAAAACCTTGAAATTGATAGCTCAATTATTAAGGAACTAGCTGATGTACTGTGTAAATCTAATACTTTGGTGAAATCAATAGGGAAAGGTGATCACCTTTCTACAGCTTATAAGAGAAAGGAGTACTATAAGGAATTGTTAAATATTGTTGAGCCTGTGGAGTTTATTTTGGACCAAAAAAAGAACAGGAACTTTCAGTATATCCCATTATTGCAGTCTTTGCAGCAGCTACTTGGTTGCACTGCAGTGTTAAACAGTGTTATTAATAGCCAGTGAGCACAGGAAAATAATACAGACCAGATTAATAACCAGCAGTATCGCTCTGTACAAGATGGTGTGTACTTCAAGGACAACCCTTTCCTGTCACATGATGAGTTGTGTGTTTGCTTAACTTTATACACTGATGATTTTGAACTATGCAATCCACTGGGTACACCACCAGGCTCTCATTCAGCACTCTCTTCAATTTATTTAACAGTTTTGTGCAAGAGTGATGATGTAAAGGCATATGACTATGGAAAAATATTAGAACCACTTTTACAAGACCTTTGTACTTTAGAAGAGCATGGTGTGTTCATCTCAAAACTTGGAAAGTTTGTGAAAGGAACGATCCATAGTGTTGTAGCTGGCAATTTGGGAGCCCACGGATTGGCTGGGTTTGTCGAGAGCTACTCTGGGCAGTATATTTGTCGGTTTTGTACTGTTCAGAAAATAGATATTCAATCGAAGGATGTTCAGTCAGGTGCTTTTTTGCTTTGAACAAAAGAAATACATGAAGCACATGTGAAGTCTGCACAGGAAACTGAAACAAATTGCTTTGGCGTGAAGAGAGCCTGTGTTTTAACAGAAAATCTTCACCATTTTCACGTTAGCACAGGCTATCCCCCAGATATAGTGCTTGATTTATTTGAGGGTATTGTCCCTTTTGAACTGGGACTTTGTTTCAGTGTTCTCATCTCTAAGAATTATTTTAGTCTTGAATGTCTTAAAACGCATATCCTCAAATTTCCTTACAAGTGGAGTGACAGAAAAATCACTCTCACATCATACCACACAGTTATTCATCTAAGAAGACAATAGTAATGGTAACGCCCATGAGAATTGGAAATAATACGACTGCTTCCATTTCTAATAGGAGACTTGATACCAGAGGATGAGCTTGCTTGGCAAGTAATATCGGACCTTAAGGAAATTGTAGAATTAGCTGTGGCACCTGTTCACACTGACAAGACTACAGAATCTCTTGATGTCAAAGTGTCTGAACACAGACAGAGACTACTTGAGCTTAACCCAGAGGTAAAGTTTTTACCAAAACACCATCTCAAGCATTATGCGCACCTGATTAGGTGCTTTGGGCCTCTTGTTAGTGTATGGACGATGCGATTTGAAGTTAAACATAGCTTTTTTAAACAAGTTGCCCGACACACAAATAATTTCAGGAATATTGCATTCACACTGGTAGCCAAACATCAGAAATTCATCAGTTATCATATATATTTGTGCAGTCTCAATAGATCAGATTTGGAAGTTACAAATGTCTCCACAGTCCAGGTTGATGTTCTGAATAAGGACGTTGTATTGGCTCTCAGACAGAAGTATCCAGATATCAGTCAAGTTCATCTTGCAAAAAGTGTAACCACTAAGGGCATTCACTACAACCGTGGAACATTAGTTGCATGTGGTTCGCAGTAATTCTACAAATGTGCATAAGGGGAGATGAGCTGAGTTTCATTGCTTGCTTATTGTGTACTTGGTATAGGGACCATTTCAGAGCCTTTGAGTTGACTTCTTCACCTGGTAAAGAGATTGCCCTGGTTCGGCTTGAGGAGCTGACTGATTGTTATCTACTTGTGGCCTATACAATTGGTTCCAAGCGTATGGTAACTCTGAAGAGACATATCGTTATCAAAGGTGTGATTTACTTATTTAACTTGCAGTGCATTACAAAATTTAAATTTAGTATCTTGTACATGTTAACATTTTATTTATTAATGAGATCATTCTTATCCTATTTTGATCTGCATTCTAGATTAAAGTAGGATGGCCAGACCAGTTACCTTCAGAGTCCTTTTTGGAGCTGAAGATGATGCAAGAAAACTAACCATTACATCCGGAATGCCGACATCTGTGGATGAATTGGCTCTTGAAATTAAGACTTTCTTTGGAGTGACAGAGCAGTTTAGGCTTCAATACAAAGATGTAGAGTTTGGAAATGAATTTATGAACTTCTCATAAATTTCAGACATTCAAGATCACGGTACTTTGAAAGTGGTTTACTTACCTTGTGAGGCTACCAGCTGTGTAATATTCTTAGCTCCACTCACTGAAAATACCTGCTCCACAATCCCAGTGACTCCCTCCAATGCATCTGCCAGCTCCTCATCACAAGAACCGAATGATTCTTCATCTGTTGACTCCTATCACAGCAGTGACATTGTCATTTTGTCATCTCCGAAGTCCTGGTCTTGCACTTGGCCTAAAGTCTTTGCAGCGCCATGCTTTTCATATTGTGCCAAGATGCAACTCCAGAAGGGAAATGATGATTTCAATGCAAATGGAACTGAAACTCAGATCTGATATTCTCGAGGGCCTTGCTGAAGAAATTATTAAGTACACTGCATATCCAAGGGATGATCAGTTTGAAAAGGTTGCTGAGGCCTTGATACAGACTCATCCATGAGAAAGGAAGTCCCACCGGGTGTTCAGGATGGAAGCACTACATTATGATCAAGATGATGAACTTCCGCACCAAGCTCAGCTGAGCTGGATACCCAGAAGTCACCGTCAACTCACTTAAAAACAAACAGAAAGGCCAGGGGAAGCCAGCTGCAAACATATAAAAGCCCCGGAGGGCAGAGGTTAATTACTGTCCAAACCATCCAAGAGGTGAAAGCACAGACAGCGTAGAGGCAGAAAGGGTTGCTCTTTTGACAGAAGTCAAAACAAAGAATAACGAGTCCATTATGAAAGAAAAGATGCATCGTACCTTCTCATACTGACTTCAGATCAACTTGGAGTTTATGCGTATAACAACTGTTCCTCTGATATCCAAATTCATTGGTAAATTGGACAAATACTCTGATGACCTGGTGAAGGTTTTTCATTACAAAGGAGGAATTTCAGAAAATCTGCAGGATAATGGCACTAACAGTTAAAGTAAGTGTGTGTGTGTGTTTGTTATTAGTGTATTGCATCATGTATTCCACTCCGCCTCCACGACAGGTGTGAAAACCCCTGAGCTAGACTGTGATGCCAATTAGACACAACTCATTCTCTTTATTTATCCTCCAGGACTGTGAAAGTTCAAAGGCTGAGTCTGAAATTGCACAGACAACCATGGGCATCTATGGCATTCGGGCAGAGGGTGCTGTACCTGGAGATGAACCTACAGATGTTGGTGTGATACTTGAGGGTGTGAAAGTTCTGCAAAACCTGCAAAGTGTCACACATGGATGTGCAATGCTTTTTGGACTAATGTATGCACTTAACCTGAATTACCTAAAGGAACTCAAGTGCACATTTGAAGTGTTCCAGAAAATCCTGATGGAACTAGAGAGTACCAAGCTGTCTCCAAAAGTCCAAGCACTGAAAATTAAGATGCTTCAGTCAAAGTCAAAGAAGCTTTATTGTCACTTCATCCATATATAGCAGATGCAGTACACAGTGAAGTGAAACAATGTTCCTCCTAGACCAGAGGTGCTACACAAAACACAGACAGAAGTACAGTGACGCAGACCAACATAGAGCTATAACATAGAGATAAAAAAAAAATTAAACTCTAATTTAAAAATTAAAATTAAACTAAAAAAATAAACTATACTTAAGGTGCAGTCTTTAGGAACAACATACAACAGAAGTGCACAGGAAGACAAGACAAGACAGTGCAGACAAACAACATATAGGCCGACGTGCAATGAACAAGACAGTGTTAGTCAATGAAAGAACAGTGTATACAGTGACTGCAGATATTAAAGTGAATATAAATATAAATGTAAAGTGACATGTGCGTGCAAACAGAACAATTTAGTGTGTGTGTGTGTCTGACTATGTCCAGCACAGTTCAGCTCTTTTTTTGTGCGTGTGTGTTATGTATGTGTGTGTGTGTTATCCATGTCCAGCACAGTTCAGTTCTCCTTTGAGATCAGATGGTTGTACATGTGTGTGTGTGTGTGTGTGTGCGTGTGCGTGTGCACGTGTCCAGCTCAGCTCAGTTCTCTGTTGAGATACCTGATTGCCTGAGGGAAGAAACTGTTTAACAGTGATTTAATTAACAGACATTTCCTTCTTCAAAGCAAGTGGGTTGACTTGTTCCAAATGTTTGTGCTTTGTACTGAACTTCTAAACTTCAATATTTTAAAAGTTAAATTTGGTTAGGATTTGGATTTTAGTTATTTTATATTTGCTGTAGAATGTTCCTTCTATCCTGCTGTGCTCCTCACAATTTAACATGCATAGAAAAGTCTGATGGTGCAAAGACACCACTGAGCCTGAATATTATTGTAATGTAAGCAGTGCAGTTAGCAGGTTTACCTGTTTTATCTGTCTACCTCAAGTTCTACAGCTTTTAATTACAGTTCTCGAGGAAACTTATCTCTAGCACTGGCTAGTATGTTTTGCTACCACTTTTATTTATTTATTTTTTTGCTGAGGTTAGGCCTAAATATTTTTTTGAGTGTATGCTCATAATTTTTAATGTATGTATCTTTTGTGGTTTCGTCGACTACCCAGGATGGGTAACCTGAACTTTCCTGTTTGGTTTTGAGAAACATTTTAATGTATTCGGGAAAGAGATTGTCAGACCAATTAGGAAAGTGCCAGACTTCAAACACTTTTAAAATTTTGTAACCCTTTTCGATGGCCTTTGCTATTTCGATAGAGGCCTAGGTTCCTGTAAGAGCTCGGGCCTGATCTGAATGACTGCACCGCTTTTGTTGTTGTTGCTCGCAGCATGATCTACACAGAGGGAAAAGAAGTTTGCTTTTCACACGGTACAGAAGAACGGGAGACCACAGACCTCTAGGCGGTAATGCTTTTGCTTTGATTATTCCGAAATAATTCTCCAGAGGATCAAAGTTACGATAAATGATGATGGGATGACCGATCGGGTATGTTTTTGTCTTATTTACATAGGGATAAAGAGAGGTGAAATCATAATAATCTATTCTCTCCCCGGGTTACGCTACGTAGTGTTCGACCACCGTAAAGGGCGTCTCTTTATGGTCCTTTACCGTTAAAGAGCTTCTGATACTCCACAACATTACAGATACTACAGTAGAACCCCGTTTCACACAAAGAATATTCACCTTTTTCCGACTGAAATTTTACTTTATGTATGTTGAAACAATATTTTGACTTACATAACCTCAAACAATCAGGACATTTAGTTATAATTTGTCAATGTTTGTAGCAATCTGCATCACGGCAAACGTTACAGCTAAATTCACAAAGATGAGCTCGGGCAACCTCATATCCTGAGTGACAGAAACGACAGATATAACTACAACCCAAAAGTCTGGTGATGCTTTTAACTCCGTAATAGTGGTTGTTATACAAGAACAAGTAAATTGTTTTTTCATGGGGAGTCTTGCTGGTTTGAAAGAAAGAGTAAGTGGCTTTGTTGTCAGAACAGTGTATGATTACGATTTTACACTTCAAATGCGTGTCAAATTTACATACATCATCAAATGTAACTGCTGTGTTTTTGGTTAATTCTACTTCATGATGGATTTGTTTAGCGATTTTTCCGATTTGAAAGTGTTTTTTTGGGGGGGTTCAAAAGTTGTGTAACGCGTAATGTAAAGCACATGTGTTTATTATGAAATATATACAAGTGTCTCATCTTCTTCTGTACAGCTTATGAACGGAATAATGTACTTACTTTTCTTCTAGCTGAACCTCTGCGAGGTGGTCGGACTATTTGGATTACTATTTCAAGTGTGTTATCTGTAAAAACTTCACATCTACTTTGAATAGAATTTTCGAGCATGGTCAGAAAAGACTGCAAATCGATGGACCCATTGACTAATTGAATGCACGATGACAAATTGATTGTATCACCTCTAATTTCAACTGTTACCATATCCTTTGGGGAAATCATTTCATTAGCCACATCAATCAATCTGTTTAAAATTTCTAAAACATAATTATAAAATTCAACAAAGCTGTCTGGAGTAGCGATCAATGAAAAATTTACTCTTCTCCTAATTTCAGTATTATTTAATCTGTCACGATTAATTATTCTAATATTAGGATCTAGCCTGTTACCAGCTTGCACATTTTTTACGCTAGGTGGGGGTATGTTCACAGCATTATCTACGTTAGGAGGGGTTATGTTCTCAGCATTATCTACGATACTAGGAGGTATGATCTCAACATTATCTATTTGCACGTTTTCTACATTAGGAGGGGTTATGTTCTCGGTATTTTCTATTTGCACGTTTTCTACATTAGGAGGGGTTATGTTCTCTGCATTATCTATTTGTGCTTTTTCTACATTAGGAGGGGTTATGTTCTCTGCATTATCTATTTGTGCTTTTTCTACATTAGGAGGGGTTATGTTCTCTGCATTATCTATTTGTGCTTTTTCTACATTAGGAGGGGTTATGTTCTCTGTATTTTCTATTTGCACGTTTTCTACATTAGGAGGGGTTATGTTCTCGGTATTTTCTATTTGCACGTTTTCTACATTAGGAGGGGTTATGTTCTCGGTATTTTCTATTTGCACGTTTTCTACATTAGGAGGGGTTATGTTCTCGGTATTTTTTCTATTTGCACGTTTTCTACATTAGGAGGGGTTATGTTCTCGGTATTTTTTCTATTTGCACGTTTTCTACATTAGGAGGGGTTATGTTCTCTGCATTATCTATTTGCACGTTTTCTACATTAGGAGGGGTTATGTTCTCGGTATTTTTTCTATTTGCACGTTTTCTACATTAGGAGGGGTTATGTTCTCTGCATTATCTATTTGCACGTTTTCTACATTAGGAGGGGTTATGTTCTCGGTATTTTTTCTATTTGCACGTTTTCTACATTAGGAGGGGTTATGTTCTCTGCATTATCTATTTGTGCTTTTTCTACATTAGGAGGGGTTATGTTCTCGGTATTTTTTCTATTTGCACGTTTTCTACATTAGGAGGGGTTATGTTCTCTGCATTATCTATTTGCACGTTTTCTACATTAGGAGGGGTTATGTTCTCTGTATTTTCTATTTGCACGTTTTCTACATTAGGAGGGGTTATGTTCTCTGCATTATCTATTTGTGCTTTTTCTACATTAGGAGGGGTTATGTTCTCGGTATTTTTTCTATTTGCACGTTTTCTACATTAGGAGGGGTTATGTTCTCTGCATTATCTATTTGCACGTTTTCTACATTAGGAGGGGTTATGTTCTCTGTATTTTCTATTTGCACGTTTTCTACATTAGGAGGGGTTATGTTCTCGGTATTTTTTCTATTTGCACGTTTTCTACATTAGGAGGGGTTATGTTCTCTGTATTTTCTATTTGCACGTTTTCTACATTAGGAGGGGTTATGTTCTCTGCATTATCTATTTGTGCTTTTTCTACATTAGGAGGGGTTATGTTCTCGGTATTTTTTCTATTTGCACGTTTTCTACATTAGGAGGGGTTATGTTCTCTGCATTATCTATTTGCACGTTTTCTACATTAGGAGGAGTTATGTTCTCTGCATTTTCTATTTGCACGTTTTCTACATTAGGAGGGGTTATGTTCTCGGTATTTTCTATTTGCACGTTTTCTACATTAGGAGGGGTTATGTTCTCTGCATTATCTATTTGCACGTTTTCTACATTAGGAGGGGTTATGTTCTCTGCATTATCTATTTGCACGTTTTCTACATTAGGAGGGGTTATGTTCTCGGTATTTTCTATTTGCACGTTTTCTACATTAGGAGGGATTATGTTTTCGGTATTTTCTATTTGCACGTTTTCTACATTAGGAGGGGTTATGTTCTCGGTATTTTCTATTTGCACGTTTTCTACATTAGGAGGGGTTATGTTCTCGGTATTTTCTATTTGCACGTTTTCTACATTAGGAGGGGTTATGTTCTCGGTATTTTCTATTTGCACGTTTTCTACATTAGGAGGGGTTATGTTCTCTGCATTATCTATTTGCACGTTTTCTACATTAGGAGGGGTTATGTTCTCGGTATTTTCTATTTGCACGTTTTCTACATTAGGAGGGGTTATGTTCTCGGTATTTTTTCTATTTGCACGTTTTCTACATTAGGAGGGGTTATGTTCTCTGCATTATCTATTTGCACGTTTTCTACATTAGGAGGGGTTATGTTCTCTGTATTTTCTATTTGCACGTTTTCTACATTAGGAGGGGTTATGTTCTCTGTATTTTCTATTTGCACGTTTTCTACATTAGGAGGGGTTATGTTCTCTGCATTATCTATTTGCACGTTTTCTACATTAGGAGGGGTTATGTTCTCGGTATTTTTTCTATTTGCACGTTTTCTACATTAGGAGGGGTTATGTTCTCTGCATTATCTATTTGCACGTTTTCTACATTAGGAGGGGTTATGTTCTCGGTATTTTTTCTATTTGCACGTTTTCTACATTAGGAGGGGTTATGTTCTCGGTATTTTCTATTTGCACGTTTTCTACATTAGGAGGGGTTATGTTCTCTGCATTATCTATTTGTGCTTTTTCTACATTAGGAGGGGTTATGTTCTCGGTATTTTTTCTATTTGCACGTTTTCTACATTAGGAGGGGTTATGTTCTCTGTATTTTCTATTTGCACGTTTTCTACATTAGGAGGGGTTATGTTCTCGGTATTTTCTATTTGTGCTTTTTCTACATTAGGAGGGGTTATGTTCTCTGCATTATCTATTTGTGCTTTTTCTACATTAGGAGGGGTTATGTTCTCGGTATTTTCTATTTGTGCTTTTTCTACATTAGGAGGGGTTATGTTCTCTGCATTATCTATTTGTGCTTTTTCTACATTAGGAGGGGTTATGTTCTCTGCATTATCTATTTGTGCTTTTTCTACATTAGGAGGGGTTATGTTCTCGGTATTTTCTATTTGCACGTTTTCTACATTAGGAGGGGTTATGTTCTCGGTATTTTCTATTTGCACGTTTTCTACATTAGGAGGGGTTATGTTCTCGGTATTTTTTCTATTTGCACGTTTTCTACATTAGGAGGGGTTATGTTCTCGGTATTTTTTCTATTTGCACGTTTTCTACATTAGGAGGGGTTATGTTCTCGGTATTTTTTCTATTTGCACGTTTTCTACATTAGGAGGGGTTATGTTCTCGGTATTTTCTATTTGCACGTTTTCTACATTAGGAGGGGTTATGTTCTCTGTATTTTCTATTTGCACGTTTTCTACATTAGGAGGGGTTATGTTCTCGGTATTTTCTATTTGCACGTTTTCTACATTAGGAGGGGTTATGTTCTCGGTATTTTCTATTTGCACGTTTTCTACATTAGGAGGGGTTATGTTCTCTGCATTATCTATTTGTGCTTTTTCTACATTAGCAGGTACCATTTCAAGGATGTGCTCATTTTCAGTTTGAGTGTTTTGTGAAGCAATGGTATCAAAAAAGGTTACAAAGCCAGCATTTGACATAATAAGGCTTTGATTAAGATCATGAAACAAATCATGTTTCATGATTTCATGAGGAGATAACGGTCTATGATTATGTTTGTTTTCTGAAGTAGAGATGTCGTTGACATTTTGTTCCGTGGATAAGGCCAAACTATCATTCAGCTGATTCACTGTTCCTATCAATGCTAACAGACTCTGATTAAGTTCACTGAATATGTCATATGGAGTCTGTGGTGTGTTTGATACATTTTGATCGGAATTATGACTGGAATGTTCAAAATTTGAATTAACCGTATCCGGACTTCTTAGATTTTCATTCAACTGATTCACTGCTTCTATCAAAGTGGGGTTTAACTGCGTAGAATGACCTTGTTCATTTAGACTATTCTGTTTAGGGCTCTGACTAACAAGCTGACGTGACGGTCCTAAACTCTCGTTTAGTCGGTTAATAGCATTGGTTAAATACGGGTTCAGAGTTGTGCACGAGTCGTGTTGTAACAGACTACTTGAAAAAGTCGGGTTTTCATCAAAGCCGAAATCATGAGGCGATGGATTATTTTCAAACCGTATTTTTTTAGCTCCTGAAGCTGTCGTGAGATTCAACCGCTTCTGCGCTATGTCTATTGTGAAATCTTCACAAATCTATATTCACCGTGACACACCTAAAAAATGAATTAATTCAAGTTCATGTTAATGTGTTAAGTTCTCACCTGTGGAAAAGTCCATGGTCTCTTGAAGTTCGAACGGAGAGCATAGAAGTTCTGTACACTCTGATGTATTTCTAAAGTTGTGAAGTCACTTGGTAGACTCTTAGAATGAGCTTATATATGTGTCAGGTGTGATTGTGGGGTTGTTGATGGTTAAGTAACCTTTCAGGAGATAAACTTATAACTTCTATGTTTTATCAATAGAAACATACATATCCAAATGCTTATGTGTGTGTGTATGTCACGTACAGGGGTTTGTGTGCATGTGTACTGTATGGGTGTGAAAATGTACGTGTGTGTGTGTGTGGGTGATTGTGGGGTTGTTGATGGTTTACGTAACCTTCAGGAGATAAACATCAATCATCCTTATTGGATGAAAAGGGGTCGGGGCCGGACCTTGTGACGTAGATGATTCTGATTGGATGAAAAGGGGGTGGGACCTTGTGACGTGGACGATTCTGATTAGATTAAAAAGGGGCGGGGCATTGTGACGTGGACGATTCTGATTGGCTGTCAGACCTGTTAAAACTAGTTTGATGGATTATACCAACCATCTTCTTTCTATCCTGGTCTGGCCTAGTTGCATGGGCTACGTTTTTCCACTTTGGGACAGATTGCAGCCCTCACAAGGTTGTGGCTCGAGTTTTGAGTGGGGTCTATAATGTTGTTGATGTAGCAGATTATCCAGATGAATGGCGGTATGGATATAATCCAAGAGCATGGTGTGCGATTGTCTGAACGCCATTTCTGCTTGTAACTTGGGGTTGAGCCCCTCTCGAAACACAGCCACGAGTGCTAGTAGTCAGTTGTGTACCATCCACCCATTTCCACACCCCCTCCGTGTCTCTGTGACTAAGACCAATGCAAGCATGCAATGCAAGACCAATTTCACGCAACTATTTTGGGATAAACTCTTGGTATTAAGAGAGCAATATACAATATTTGTATTTTTCTCTCTGTGAACTGTTATAACTATAAAAGCACAATACAGAAACTCAGTTCTCTTTATCGCTCACACTCACACACACAGACACACACACACACAATCTATCTCTCACACATGTTCATCTTTGCTGTTTATGATCACCAGTCTGATCCTCTCTCTACGTAGTTTGACAAGGGCCAAATTGTGATGGCTAGATGACTAGATCAGAGCATCTCCGAAACTGCCGCTTTTGTGCATGTTTCCAGTCTTCAGTGGTCAGTATCTAACAAAAGTGGTCCAAGGAAGGAACAGTGGTGACAGGGTCATGTGTGGCTAAGGCTCATTGATGTGCATGGGGAGTGAAGGCTGGCCTGTGTTGTCTGATCAGACGAGTTACTGTTGCTGAAGTCAAATTGCTGAAGAAGTGATTGAAAGTTGTCAGAATACATAGTGCATAACAGTTTGTTGCGTATGAGACTGTATAGCCGCAGACCAGTCAGGGTGCCCATGCTGACCCCTGTGCAGTGCCGAAAGCAACAACAATGGGCACGTAACCATCAGAACTTGACCATGGAGCAGTGGAAGAAGGTGGCCTGGTTTGACGAATCACATTTTCTTTTACGTCACATGAATGGCTGGGTGCATGTGCATCACTTACCTGGGGAACACAAGACACCAGGATACACTATGGGAAGAAAGCAAGTCAGCAGAGGCAGTATCATGCTTTGGGCAATGTTCTACTGGGAAACCTTGGGTCCTGCCTTCCATGTGGATGTTAATTTAAAACATGCCACCTATCTAAGCATTGTTGCAGACTATGTACTGATGCAGGCCAATATTTTGACCCTTCTGACAGGATGTCTTTGTTTAAATGAGAAGCTAATCAGTGCATCAGTTAGGGATAAATAACTTGTTGCCAACTGAAACATATTAGCCACTACCTGTTTGTTTACTTAAGTCCAGATGGATCTAAGGGAGGAAGATTAAGGAAGTCTGGCTTTCAAAAAAAATCCAGTTGATTAGGTCCTATTAATGCAGAAAATGTTGTGCTTAGCCTTTAATTTGGAAATGAAATGTTGAATATACAAGTAAATACTGATCTGATATTAATCTCATAATATTGTCTTGATAACATATAAAATATTGTATATCGACATATTGTTGTACTATGTATCGTGTTTTACATACCAGTAGGTGGACTGGCTATAATAAATTTTTGTTATAAAAGAAGTAACAGTGAAAATGTTTTTTCAGTGCCACATCATTCTATTTTGCCTGCACTGTCACTCAAAAAGTGTCTCTGTAGTTGATCGTCTCTTAAGTGGAGTGTTGTGGAGTAAGGAATAAACAATTGAGCTATAATGCATCCATAAACCGTTCAGTATATTGCTTTACAATAGCGTTTCATAGATAAAAGGCAAGCAGAGACAAATGAAATACACGCAGAGCCAAATGAATTGTGGGACACTGACATTTTATTCTTTTTCTGCTAAGGGGTTTCTTTCCCTGTGATCTTGTAGCATTTCTAAAAACAATAGAAAAAAGAAAAAAAGCCAAAAGGAAGGTGGATGAAACATTGAGTAAACAGTCATTTTGTCATCACAGAACAAAACGACTGCTCAGATTAAACCACATTTACATTCATGTTTTTACATCACTGCTATAAAATCTGTATTTTATTTCCTGAAACAAACCTCACTGGGAAAAATAGGCACAGAAAGAAAATTTTATGATGAAACATTATGACATTATGATGGTGCGGATGTTTCAGACACGACACTCAAATCTATACATATAACAATGTAAATTGAATTCACTGCTTTTCATTCACATGCAGCAATTCAGATAAAGGTTGTCTTCTCACAGAGCCAAATAAATGAATGATGACAGGGATAATCAGCCCAGGTTTTTCCTGTGACAACACAGTCTTCTTCTCCTTCCTTACTGTTAGGTTCATCACTTCCCCAATACCTGAAGGAGAGAAGGAGAGAATCAAAGGATCTGCTGTGTTTCTCAGTAAGACAGTAACTCATCACCATGAAAACATTTTAGTTCAGTGATTTCTTACGCAGTAGTCAGTGGAGTATCGTCCAACCACTTCCACACTCCCTCTGTGTCTCTATCGTTCAAACCAATCCAAGCTTTTCTGCTGCACAGCAATTTACTGATGAACTCCTCTCAGGGTTGAAGTAAAATATAAGAATAAATAAGAGTCTCTCTCTCTCTCTCTCTCTCTCTCTCACCTGTTCCTCTTTGGTGTTTATGATCACCAGGTCTGCTCCTCTCCCTCTGCAGTCCTGTCTGCTCTCAGTCCAGGTCTTACCTTCATTTGTGATGTAGTAATTACTGGAGTTGAAGTATATCCAACCTGGATCCAGACCATTTCAATAAAAATGAAGAAAAAAATAGTCAAGTCTAAATATTAAAAATGAAGTCAGTCTGGATAGAAAAGTCCTTATCACTGATTAGTGATTATTTTTCTGGAACAATCCTAGCTTATTAAAATCTGACCGTTTCCTGGCTGTCTTGGGTTGTTGTTTTTTTGCTTTGCTTTGTTTTGTTTTGTCTTTAAAAATGCAACAGTCACACTGGATCCCTCCAACCTACAGAAGCCCAGAGAGGCCATGTGATATTATTATTTTTGCTTTTGTTTTCTCGTGATCACGACTTAATTTTCTCGTGATCTCGAGATAACAAAAGTTGTTTTCTCGTGATCACGACTTAATTTTCTCGTGATCTCGAGATAACAAAAGTTGTTTTCTCGTGATCACGACTTAATTTTCTCGTGATCTCGAAATAACAAAAGTTGTTTTCTCGTGATCACGACTTAATTTTCTCGTGATCTCGAGATAACAAAAGTTGTTTTCTCGTGATCACAACTTAATTTTCTCGTGATCTCGAGATAACAAAAGTTGTTTTCTCGTGATCACGAGGTTCTGAACCGCGGTGAAGTTAGTTTGATATTCGGACATTAGACAGATATTCGAAAGCCGTAGTTTAGGGACCATCGACAAATTTCTGTATGACTGAAATGTGGTACTTGTTGCTTAACTGACTACGTTCCCCAGTTATTGTAATTTCTTCTTAAATATACATATGGTATGCGGCATTGCAAACAGCATTTGTTTATTTATAAATAAAAATTGAATTAATTGATAGTATTAATTATGTATCATGTGAATTAATTTGCTATTATTCATTTATTTTCTAATTAATAAAAAAAAAACTATTTCTTCAATAGCTTTTAGGTCATGTGACCCTGTGACCCGAATCTAGTACCAAAATGATCTACTTGAATACCTCCACAGGGTACTGTACACCTCTTTGTATCCCAAAAAATCTCTTTTTTATTTTTATTTTAATTTTTATTTTAAAAAAAAAAACACAATTTGTTATGTCGAGATCACGAAAAAATTAAGTTGTGATCACGAGAAAACAAAAGCAAAAATAATAATATCACATGGCCTCTCTGGGCTTCTGTACCAACCAGCAGAGGGCACAATCACAATTCCCATAAACACTTGCTTTATATTAATGCATGTATACAATCACTGATTCAATCACTTTATTAGGAACACTGGCACCTTCATGCAATTATCAAATCAGCCAATATTGGTGCACCAGTGTGATCTTTTGTTAGCATTTAACAGTTTTTTATTAACATTCCTATACTTCTGAGTTCACTTCCATCCCACTCCAGAATATTAGAAGAGCTTTATTATTCTGTCATGATGGTGAAATCAGACTAAATTACCAAGTGTGTTAGAAAAAACAACATCTTAGCATTTGTCAGTGTTTGAATTAACACAGAGTGAATAAAAGATCCATAGCTCTGCTTTTAGACATATTTGGAATGAAACTATTAGTTATCTGATTTATTAAGGTGCTGTACTATGATAAGTATTACTCACCTAGTTTATAAAACTTCTGGAGTTCTTCTTTATCCCTCTGTAACTGGTCTCTCTCTTTAGTCATGTTGTTGTAACTGGTCTGTAACTGGTCTCTCTCGTTAGTCATGTTGTTGTAACTGGTCTGTAACTGGTCTCTCTCGTTAGTCATGTTGTTGTAACTGGTCTGTAACTGGTCTCTCTCTTTAGTCAGGATGTTGTAACTGGTCTGTGACTGGTCTCTCTCATTAGTCATGTTGTTGTAACTGGTTTGTATCTGCTTGTTTTCTGTTTTCAGGATGTTGTATTTGATCCACATCACTGTGGCGGCAGTCAGCAGGAGAACACACAGCAGAAGCACACACACTGCAGTCAGTCTGTAACATCTGCTCCTTGTAGTCTCTCCTAATAATGGGGAATGGCCACAGATATGTGTGTATTTCCATAACATTTACAGATTCACAACGTAGGAATGAATAAATGAACAGATTTAAAACAGAAATCACACACATATGATGGTTATTTTATGTCACCTTCTTTATGATCTAAAACGAGTTTGAGCCACATGTTACAGATACTTTCTTCTCAGTCTCAATATGTCCTGTTCTGATTAGGAGTTATCCTTCCCTAAGTTCATGCTGATTAGAGAAATACTGTATAAGTCTTGTCCCTGGCCAATTAAAACCCTCCACATTCTGGCACAGCTGGACAAGCTGGACAACTTGTGTGCCAAGTTGTGCACACACACACCACCACATGTAAACAACAGAAAACCCCTCAACATTGTACTGCCACCAATGACAGCAAGAGTGTGGCTGTGAGGCAGGGTGGCAAAAAGTGTGCCAAAAAGTCAGCAGGCCAATCAGGGGCACTGCAGCTCTTCACTTTCTGGGAGAAGACTTGCAGAGAGAATGAGGCTCAGCAGAGATGGGGAGGTAAGAGTTAATTCATGGCGTGACCCTAATGTGTGCTCTCTCTCTCTCACACACCTCATACTCAATACAGACATTGACTATGACTGGTTCAACAATACTCTCTATGAATACTGAGCCTCACTATGCTTCTGGGTCTGCCTCGCTAGTGCCTGGCACCACCTGAGGCATTTCAGCACCACTGCACCACTCCTGTACCTGCAGTACAGCACACCTTACACCAAAGCCGATGCCCATTCTCCAGATGTAAGTGTTTTGTATTTTGTCATTCAGACATCCCACTTCCTCAATCTGCTCACAGGAAAGATAGTGAACTGGGCTTCCACATTATCTGCCCAAGGAGGCTAGGCCACTGTCTCCTACACTCACTTTGTAGAGCTGTTATATAGTGTGCCGAGGGGCAAGACTCTGGTAGGCAGCTCCTCATGATCATTTAAAGAATACACAGAGAAGTATGTGCTGGAATTATGTACAATCATAGCAAGAAGCATCTGGAACAAAACCAGCATTTTGCCAAGTGCTCATCAAGCTAATGTGCTAAGACAAGTAGCTAACACTCGACTAGATTATTGACTTGGTAATCAGCCTGGACCATCTTCTCCACAACCGGCCACCCATTGACACTGAGAACCTTCAACTTTCACCTCAGAATGTTATTTAGCCCATGGAGCTGGGAAGCACTCGGCCGAGTGAGCAGGAGAGAGAGACTTGGTGTTGGACAGGGTCCTGGAGCACCCTAGAACAACAGATTCCATCTACCTGTCCTCCTCAGATTCTCTCTGTGCCTAGCCATCTGCATGCCAAGGCTGATTACCTGGGCCCACACATCTATGGCCTCTGGCCACCCTGGCATCTATTGTATGTGAGGACAGCTGAGAAGATCATCGGAGTCTCTCTTCCCTCTATCACAGACATTTAATCCACACGCTGCATCCGCAAAGCTAACAACATTGTGCATGATCCCACACACCCCTCACACACACTCTTCACCCTTCTGCCATCCAGAAAGAGGTACCGAAGCATTCGGACCTGTACAACCAGACTGTTAAACAGTTTCCTCCCTTAGGCAATCAGGTATCTCAACAAAGAACTGAGCTGAGCTGGACACACGCACACGCGCACACACACACACACACACACATACAACCAAGATCTGATCTCAAAGGAGAACTGAACTTGTGCTGGACATGGACACACACACACATACATAATGTACACGTACAAAAAAAGAACTGAACTGTGCTGGACATAGTCACACACACACACACTAAATTGTCCTGTTTGCCACTTTACATTTATATATATTTATATTAATCCTGTTTACATGTGTCGCTTTAATATCTGCAATCACTGTATACACTGTTCTTTGCACTTTGTCTTGTTCATTGCACAAAGTCTGCCTATATGTTGTTTGTCTGCACTGTCTTGTCTTGTCTTGTCTTGTCTTCCTGTGCACTTCTGTTATATGTCTAGTTCTTAAAGACTGCACCTTAAGTATAGTTTAATTTTTTTTAGTTTAATTTAAATTTTTAAATTATAGTTTTTTTAGTTTTAAAAATTTTTTTTAATTTTTTTATCTCTATGTTATAGCTCTATGTTGGTCTGCGTCACTGTACTTTGTCTGTGTTCTGTGTAGCACCTCTGGTCTAGGAGGAACATTGTTTCACTTCACTGTGTACTGCATCTGCTATATATGGTTGAAGTGACAATAAAGCTTCTTTGACTTTGACTTTGACTTTGATCCAGGTGGCATGGGCTCCAAGTGGGCATGGGCTGAAAATGGGCAATTTATGTGGGTCCCATGTGGGTTTCACAGTGTGGGTCACACATGGGTATGATAATATGGGATCATCATAGGATCTAAGTGGGCAAAATGATTTCACATCTAAAATACATCTTTATACCTTTAAATGTTTTGAAATAATTAAATGTGGTTACTAGTTTTTTTTATCTATCTGTCTATCTATCTATATATATAAACATTTATATATACTTTATTTATACATACCATATACTATCTGTATATTATCTGTATATTATATGCACACATTTTTAGCACAGTTATAATTACACCTGTCACTTTACTACCTGCACATACTTTTCTATACACACTCTGACATAGCCTTATCTACTTATCGATATACATATTTACATATTTATAAATATGCTTTGGTATTTAAATGCATGTGTTGTACTTCACAGAATTCCCACCAGGTGGCACATGGTACAACTCTGGCCAGAGCACATTATACAGTATAATCACTCAAAGTTTGCTATGTAGTCTTCATACTATTGTTAAATACGCTTGTAATTTATCACGTTACATTAAAAAGTGTCCAATAAATTTGTTAACTGCACATGTAATGTAGTGATTGTGAGAAAACTTCCACAATAAATTCTGAAAGAAATAGACACAGTTCTTCTATATATATACAGTATATATTAATACTTTAGATAGATAGATAGATAGATAGATAGATAGATAGATAGATAGATAGATAGATAGATAGATAGATAGATAGATAGATAGATAGATAGATACTTTATTCATCCCAAAGGGAAATTCACAGTTTCCAGCAGTATCCACAAACACAGGTAATAGATAAAATGGGAAGGAATTTAATAAAAATACTAAAATACCCAAATTAGGGTACAAAAATATAACAGAAAAATATATCAAATAACAAAATATAGAATATAACAAAAATATATAAATAACAAAATATAAAATATTACAAAATAGAGCGGAATATAACATCAGAATATATATCAGAAAAATACTAAATACAGAGATTTAGGAATAAATATGGAGAATTGGATGAAAAACAAGTAATGTGCAAGACAAGTGTTTAAGTTTACAAGTAATACATATATATTTAATACATATAAATAATAATATTTACATTTTAAATGAATATGTATGAATTTACCCGTGACTGTAAAGCTGCAAAGTATTTTTATGTGCTTTGTAAATACTTAATTGCGATGGTGTTGTATGTAAATAATGACATTATTCTCAAAATATTACGAATTTAATCCCGTATTCATTTCACTATGTACTGCATCAGCTATATGTGGTTGAAATGACAATAAAAGCTTGAATCTTGAATCCTACACTTACACTGGCCTACGGAGTGCAGTATTGCCTCAGTAGTAATTATTGACAAATTTTGATGCTACATCAAATAACATTATGTCCCAGAGAAAAACATTAAACGGATGCATTTAGTTCCATTTCTGCTTACTGTTCCCAATTTAGATTTTTGGATTTAGATTTTGCCAAATATAGTTGTTTGCCCCTGTACTAGCCTTGAACTTGTATCCTACCTCCGTGCTCTACTTGTGTGACATAAATACAAACACCCCTGAAAACTATATTTCAAAGCTTGACTGACTGTACCGCTTTACTTTCTTTTATTATTATTTTTTTTTTTTGCTTTCAAATAATGTCACTATAAATGTTTTTGTTTTTTCCAACACATACTTTCCATTGGCGTGTGTACTGTTTGCAATGTATTATACAATTTTAAATAAATGTTTAAATAAATTAAAACTAATAAAACACTAGGGAATGAACATATTTTATACCAGAGATTGTGTCATTTCGGACATTTGTGCAAACATACTGCTTATGAATAACTTTACTTAATTAACTTAAGTGACTGCTGGGCACCACAAAGGAAACAGAACGCTGTTGAAGGTTTGAAAGTAAAGCATGTGTTTTTGTTGTATATGGCTATATAATTTTTATTATTATTAACTAGCAATTAGTTAATTAGTCACCAGTGGATGCTCATAAACAGCACATGAACTCTGTAACCTTAAACACTGGTTTTGCACATTACTTATCTTGTTTTCATCTAACTCTCTATATTTATTCCTTAAATCTCTGTATTTAGTATTTTTCTGCTATATTTTGTTAAATTGTGTAATATTTTGTTATTTGTTATATTTTTGTACCCTTAAATTTGGGTATTTTAGTATTTTTTGTTATATTCCTTCTTATTTGATCTATTACCTGTGCTTGTGGATACTGCTGGAAGTATCCGTCTTCAGTATCCATAAAACCCTCTGCACACATTTTTCTGAATATGTGACTATTACAAAATCACTGGCAAAAGCTTTTCACAAGCATGTATGCATGTGATATTTGATGAATAGAGGCACAGACAAAGTGATCTAAGATGCATCATAGGAAAGAATTTTTATTGCTCTGCTCCAGTATAGGACAAAACATAGGCTAAAATGAAACACATATTATGAGATTCCTCCAACAACATTCAATTTTGATGGATTGTAAAGCTGCGGACAGATTTCTGAGGGGGTAACTTAACTCCTTGGTGGCTGGGTGGCTTCCCTGCCTGGGAATCAAACCCTGGCCCACCAGACACATCATATCACATTAATAAAAAAGCAAAAACACTTGGATTATGTTTCATAAAGTACATGCTGATCATATACACTTGTGTTCTGCCTCATCAGCTCACACATTACCCTCTGCTAAAACAGGTTGTGCAGACCAAACTATAGGACACATACAAAAAATTATAGTGGAAGCACCAATTCTTGTAAGATTCAATGATATAAAAACCTGTTCTCTCCTACTTTATTCTTTGGATAGGACTATGTGGGAAAATGTGTAAATCTGATTCCTTGAAAAACTAAATGCTTCATACAACACAAAAGTTTCAGATAAGAAATGTCTTAATGAGCACACCCTTAAATAAAAACAATTGAAAGCATATGTTCCTTATAGATCTTCATAGTTTCACATGATAGGACCTGAGAATACAACTACAGTGACTAACACAGCTGTATTACTGTATTTTTAGGCTCGTGTAAATCTGTTTTCTGTCTATTAGTTTAAGCATTTCATATAATAAAGCCTGAAATCTAGTCCATAAACAGCTTTGATTTGTGAATATTGTATCATTTCACTATACTTAATTAATTAGTAAATTCACAGACCCATAAATGCTTAGATTAGCATGGCAAGTCATTCCAGACCTTAATCTCTTGTCTACTCTGAATCTCAGCACAGTCCTCATCATCTGAATTATTTGGTTCCCCATCATTCCAGTAGCTGAAACACAGAATTTAGCAATCGATCAGTGTTCAATTACTTAAATTTCACACATTTAAAACACCCACACAGCCTGTGTTTACTGAGATTCTTAACAACCATATTAACAATATAGTTGTGATTAGATGATGATTATATTATCTTAGCATTTAGTTCAATCAGGAGAAAAATGGCTAGTATTTGTAATACTGTGTAAATTGGGAAGATATTTAGAAAAAAAAAAACAGATAAATACAAGTCTCTTATGCAGTGGTCAGTGGTGTACCATCCACCCATTTCCACACCCCCTCTGATTCTCTGTCAATCAGACCAATCCAAGCCCGTTTGCTGCCCAGCTTTTTAATGAGGAAATCCTGGAATGAAGAGAATTATATACAATATCAAAGTATTTCTCTCTTTCTATGAACTGCTGCAATTATATATAGCAAAATACAGAAACTTGGTTCTTCTCTCTCTCTCTCAAGGGGTTAAGGCTCTGGGTCGTTGACCGGAAGATCAGGGGTTCAAGCCCCAGCACCGCCAAGTTGCCACTTTTGGGCCCTTGAGCAAGGCCCTTAACCCTCTCTGCTCCAGGGGCGCCGTATCATGGCTGACCCTGCGCTCTGACCCCAACCTCCAAGGATGGGATATGCGAAGAAAGAATTTCACTGTGCTGTAATGTATATGTGACAAATAAAGGCTGTTTCATTTCATTTTTCTCTCTCTCACCTGTTCCTCTTTGCTGTTTATGATCACCAAGTCTGCTTTTCTGCCTTTGCAGTCCTGTCTGCTCTCATCCCAGTTTTTCTCCTCGGTAGAGATGTAGTAAATATGGGAGTTGAAATATTACCACCCTTCAGTGAAAAGCGAATCAAACAGAGTTAGACAATTAGTGCTGTATTCAGAGTTGGGCTGTGCCAAGTAAATATTTAAACTGTGCACATCTGTATTCAGATCTCAGATGCAACTACAGACTTAAGCACTATTCAGAGTTTACATGTGTTACACCTGTGGGATTGTCATTTATGCGAGACAGCAATAAAGGGCAAAGGAATGATATTTAAGCATTATGCAATTTTTTTGGCCAGGTAGTGTACATAAAAATGAATCCAACATGGAACTTCAGCTAGTACTCTATACTCCTAATAAATGCCAGAAAGATATGCCATTCTGTGTTACCAGTGTGCTTCATGAGACAAATAATGTTATCTTCTGTCACTAGCTGAATAATCGATTAAGATGTTGACAGTAACAACAAACATGTAAAAGCATTAACTATACATAATCTATGGTCTCTGTTATTTCTTTCATCCCTGGAGTCTGTTACAAACACTGACCATCTTTACAAGAAATACTCACCTAAATCATTCAACGTCTTCTGAAATTCATCACGTTGCTTATGTAGCTGGTCTTTCTCTTTAGACAGGGTGTTGTAATTGGTCTGTACCTGGTCTCTCTCTTTAGTTAGGGTGTTATAACTGGTGTTTAGCTGGTCTTTCTCTTTAGACAGGGTGTTGTATTTGGTCTGTAACTGGTCTCTCTCTATAGTCAAGTTGTTGTGACTGATCTCCAGCTTGGCTTTTTCTCCACTAAGGATGTTGAATTTGATCCACAGCACTGTGATGGCAGTCAACAGGAGAAAACACAGCAGGAGCAAACACACTGCAGTCAGTCTGTAACATTTCATCCCTGCAGGGTTGATTCCTGCAAATACAGAGAAATTAGGTAATCTTTTTTTTTTTTTTTTTTTACATCATTTGTTCAGGATTCAAACTGAGAATAATCATGATGGTACACGAGCAAATACATACCACCAACATGTAAACTGCAGATCTTGAAATAAATAGTTTATATAATATATAGTTGATGTCAAAAATGTACATACATCTCAGCCAAATACATTTAAACTCATTTCCTGACCCAATTCCTGCCATTACACTTAGAGAACATTGCTTGTCTTGGATCAGTTAGGGTCGCTATTTTATTTTACTTGGGGTCATTGACATATTTATGACCAAGCTTTAACTTCTTATGTCTTGAAATGCGGCTTCAGTATAACCATATCTTCTATTATGCCATTTACTTGTGAAGTACTGTACACCAGTACAGCAAAACACCCCCAGAACACAACGCTACTACCCCAATGCTTCACGTTTGAGAACATGGTACCTTTAGGCCTAAGTATAAACTAAGATAAACCAGATTTGTAGAGTTCCAAGTCGAATCAATACAATATTTCAAAGTAATCATATATAAAACAAAAACAACAAATTGACATACAAATAATTCTACATTCTTTTTCCCAGTGGTTAGTTATAATATACTTATACATATTTATATAACTTCCCAACTAAAATAGCTTCACTTTTGGCCCAGTTGTCCTTAGGAGATAATAAAATCTGAAAGTCTCTTAAAATATCAATTAAAACATTCACATCTGTCTGTGCTCTTACCATTACCCCGAGGTCATCTGACAAAGAAGCACTGAAGTGTGGTGTATCAAAATAAGAAAGCTGACTCCATTTATTTCCTCAGTTTATTTAAAAGTGGTTCAATCACTAGAGTATACAGCATGCCTGACAGAGAACAGACTTGTCTCCTATCTCTGGACACCTACAAGAGGCAGATATACCACCAGTAGCCTTGAGTACATTCTCAGTTTCATTATACAACACTTTAATCATAGCCATAAAACCTGGGTTGAGGCCAAAGATTTACAGCACCTTACACAAGTATTGGAGTTTAACCCAGCCAAAAGCATTTTCCTAGAAAAATAAGACCAGTATTTAAACCCATCGAGACAACAATTCTTGCACCTTGAAAGTTTTAGTTTACTTAGCTAGCCAATGGAACAAAAATGAACAATGTGGCATTAAAGAGTGGAGATGCAGAGGTAGTTCTACAAGACATCACAGGAAAATGCTCTAAAGTCACCCTAAAGGAAGCATTATTCATCCCATCATACACAGAGCATAGTCTCTGTACAGGCTGCTACAAGAAATGGAGCCAAGGTGATCTTCCACAGGGGAGGAAATAAACTCATAAGCAAAGATGGAACAATTTTCCCCATAGAGCAACATGAGAGATTGTAAACAGTAAATAACCATGAACAATGTAATGATTCTGTAAATGACATGATGTCTAGTGACAAAGTAAACTTAATTAGTGATGTCAAAACATGGCATGAGATTTTAGGACACTGTAATTTTGATGATGTGCTGAAGCTACCTGAGGTGGTAGAGGGTATGCAGATCATAGGAAATGCTATTATAGACTGTAATATTTGTACTCAAGGAAAATTCACCAACAACAGAAACAGAAAATCAGATGTAAAAGCTAGTACCTCACTAGAACTGGTGCAGTACATACTGATTTATCCGGTCCCATTGAACCAACTGCTTTGGATGGATATAAGCATGCAATTTCATTCACAGATAATTTTTCAGGGGCAATAGCAGTTTACTTCCTTAAAAACAAAAGTGACACGACATTAGCAACAGAGAAGTTTCTCGCAGACAGTGCAACATATGGTACAAGATAAGATAATAAGATCAGATAACGGTACAGAATACACAAGTGAAACCTTTTAGTCCCTTCTGAGCAATAAAGGGATAAGACATGAAACATCTTCCCCTTACTCTCCTCATAAAAATGGTACAGCTGAAAGACAGTGGCAAACTATTTTTGAGGTGGGAAGATGCTTGTTGTTAGAGAAGGGATTGCCAAAGGTGTTGTGGCCTTACGCTGTCCAGACTTCTGCCTACATTAGAAATAGGTGCTACAGTGACAGGACAAAAAGTACGCCTTTCTTTATGTTAACGGATAGAAAACCGAACCTTTCAAAGAAGTGGATATTCGGATCGGAACATGGTCAAAAGAAACTGGACCCCAGATGTGATAAGGGAATATTTGTGGGGTATAGCAAGAATAGCCTGGCATACTTGGTGTACAACCCACAGACAGGAAAAGTGTCTAAACACAAATTTGTTAAGAAAAACAGAGCCGGACAACAGATACAAACAGACAGTGACTTAGAGGTTCAAAAATACATGAGAGAAATGTCCAACAGCACAGATAGTGATGATGCATCCCAAAGTTTAGAAGGTCCTGAGAATAATATCCTGGATAAAAAAGAAAAGGAAGTTGTCATTGATGATAATGAATTATCAAATCAAAGTGAGACTACAGAACTAGTAGGTGCAGATGGAAATGTTAACAGAAAAGATTCCAAACCTGATTATAATCAAAATTACCGTTACCCAACAAGAAAAAGGAGAGCCCCAAAATATCTAGGAGATTATCTTCCGGATTATGGAACTAATGATGTCATTAATGCAAGTGTTGATTATTGTTACAGGGCAGTATGTGGAGTTCCCCAAACCTATAAAGAGGCCCTAATGTCACCTGAGAGCCCAGAATGGGAGCGTGCAATGAAGGAGGAGATCAACGCACTTATGGAAAATGATACATTTGAACTGACAACTTTACCAGTAGGTAGGAAGACAGTGGGGGGAAAGTGGGTGTATGCTATCAAGGAAAATGCAAAGACCGGGAAAATGTTTAAAGCAAGATATGTAACAAAGGGTTACAACCAGACAGAAGGTATAGACTATCATGAAACGTTTGCTCCAACAGCAAATCTTACATCCATACGTGCACTAATGCAAGTAGCAGCCCAAAAAAACTTAGTTGTTCATCAGATGGATGTAAAGACAGCATACCTACATGCCCCAATACATGAAGATATATACATGGAACAACCAGAGGGTTTCAAAGCGAAATCAGATACAGCAGAAAAACTAGTTTGTAAGTTAATAAAATCCCTTTACGGCTTGGAACAATCTGGAAGGAACTGGTATGAACTCCTGCATGACCACCTGGTACAAAATGGCTTTGAGAGAAACACATCTGATCACTGCGTGTATAGAAGACCGACGGAAAATGAAACAATGATAGTAATCATCTGGCTAGATGACCTAATAATTGCAGCCAGCAAAAATGATTTGCTCACTTCAAATCCAAAATGCAGTCCCAATCAACATGAAAGACCTGGGAAGCATATCCTATTTTTTAGGCATTCAGTTTGAACAAAGGGAAGGAGAAATCAAAATGAACCAGACTAGATATATCATAAAGTTACTTGAGAGATTTGGTATGTCAAACTGTAAAGCAAGATCTACACCGTGTGAGCCTAAAATAGGACATGATGTAAATGACAAAGAAGGCAATAGTGATTTAACTGATCCCAAAGAATACAGAGAAATTGTTGGCAGCCTGATATATGCAATGACTTGTACCAGACCAGACCTCAGTTGGGTAGTTAGTAAACTGTCACGTAGATTAGCAAAACCAAGAACTCAGGATTTGATAGCAGCAAAACATGTTTTGGGGTACTTAAAGGGTACAATTCACTACGAGTTGTGCTTCAAGAAAACAGATGAGGACTTAAATCTCATTGCATTCAGTGATTCATATTGGGCATCCTCTGAAGAGGATAGGCGTAGGTCCACAGGATACTGTTTCAGTTTGACAAAGCAAGGTCCTGTTATTTCATGGAAATCAAAGAAACAACCGACGGTTACACTCTCCACCTGTGAGGCAGAATACATTGGTATGGCAAATACTACTCTGGAAAGCATGTATCTAACTCAGCTGTTAAATTGTTTGGACAATAAGGATTACAGCTCTACTAAGATATATGGAGATAACCAGGGGGCCATATCACTGACAAGGAATCCAGTAAACAGGCAGAGATCCAAACATATAGATGTAAAGTACCACTTCATTCATGATGCGCTCAGTGAGGGAAAAATAAGCATTGAGTACTGCCCATCAGAAGACATGGTTGCAGACATACTGACAAAGCCTGCCTCAAGGGTTAAGTTTGTTTGAATGTTTTTTGTTTGGAAAATAAAGTTTTTCTGATTTGAGATGATGAGGACAAGGTGGGGGTGTTGAGGTGTCGTTTGCATACATGTTAAGTTATATTACTTATATGAGAATAATATGCTCCTATACTGTAGAGTGTGTGGTAAAAGTGCAATGTGGCGCATGTATTATAAACTATACGGTACGGCAAGTTTTTGTTTTTGTTTTTTTTTGAGAGCATGGTGTACTCTGACTTTTGTGTTGTGGTTAACGAAAATGTTCTATTAACAAAGAATAAATAATACAAGACAACTTTAACAGTGGTACTGACTGACTAATCTTCTATTAATGGAGGCCGAAGCAGCAGAAAACGCAACACAGAGATTACAACCTTTCTTTTGTTATAAAAGCTATTGTTAGAAACGAATGCTTTACAGCTCAAAATTTACATCTAAGTCCACTCTTCCCGATATTTTGACCCTGCGCAGTGGCCTGGATTAGCAAGAAAGTCGAGACGCCATTTTGTGTAAGCTGCTTTGCCGAGACGCCATTTTGTGTAAGCTGCTTTGCCGAGACGCCATTTTGTGTAAGCTTTTTTTTTTTTTTTTTACTCACATAGGCTATAAATCAATTCATTGCGCAGGATATTTTTCAGTTATTTAATGAGTGAATACTGCATCAAATTATTCTGTAAGAAAATATTTTTTGATACATATGCAATTATTTAACGCTTTTAGAAGGTACTCTTTTCACTCCATCTCCGTCTGGTCTCAAATAGACACTGACTGTCGTTAGCCTTAGCCACAAAGCTATTTCCCGTTGCACTACTTTCCCTACTGCTACCCTCGTCTCCTTTTCTTCCCCCCTCCACGCTAGCTGCCATCTCCAACTCCACATACCTCCGTGCACGGTGTGATCATCTCCTTCCAGCTCCGGTATCCAGTTCCTTCCGAAGCCGAGTATCATCCTCTGTCCTATTTCCACCCGTATTCATCTGGCTCAATAAAAATTAAACCGTCCTTCGTCTGGCATTTCTGACAACAACAGCTATAAAGTGAAACCTTAAAAGGTGTCTTTGAGCTGTAATGTAAAGGCCTCCAACTTGAGTGTTCTTATTAGTAATGCCAATTCATATCATTTACTTGATGTATACTCACTGGAACTTTGAAAACTGTGATGCCAAATATATAACTACACTGTAACATGATTTTACTGGAAATGTGCATTAATTATCAGAGTTATAAAAAAATTTCCTCTCTAAAAAATATTTGCAATAATTTACAAAACACTTATTAATTGTTTACATGATGTGATGTGTGTTTTTTTTTTTTTTTTACATGTTAAAAATGGTCTAAATAAGCTGATGGTCATTTGTGAAAATAAAAAATAAACATGTATCGACTTAAATCACTTGTATAGAGTGGATTTATGTTAAAAACTACATTAAATTGAGATCTACAGGGAAAAAAATCCATTGGAATGCAAAGTATTTCAAGGCAATATATCTTCTAAGTTCAAATGCTCATAACTTTATCTAGAACTATTTTGGAACTGCCTCAATGAGATATTTTAGAATCAACCATTAAAACAAGCAAAATACTAAGCTGAAAATTTGATGGTGCTACACTGATGGTGCAAGAACTAACATTCAGAACTAAACTTTCTGAGTTTTATGTGTAGAGCGTCGCATTCTTGGATGTGAAACTTTCCATCTATTTCCTACTTTTCTGTTTTTGAAGTGTTTTTTAACATAATCACTTACTGTTATTTCTATCAACAAATACTGTTATATTCATGAGAGAGATTTTGTTTTGAATATTATAGACTTTTGGAAGAAATGTGCCCTTCCTTCGGGTACCAGTTTGAAACTGGAAACAGTACTCACGCTCAGTCTGCTTTACCACCGATACCCACACCCAACACCAATGCTATTGCCCACACTCCTGATGTAAGGGTATTTTACTTTAATGTTCTTTGTATTTTGCAAGTCACAAGGGGAGTTCAGAGCCAGAAAAATCTATGGATTCCCCTAAATCCAGTGCCTGTTTTTTCTGTTACCTTGCAATTGCATCTGCTTCCACAAGTTTTATGGTAATGACAAACAACATAAAACATAATAGCTACACTGGACCATAACTGAAATGTGAATTGAAATTTGAACTGTGAACCGGATTGTATCAGATCAGTACAGAACTGAAGTGCATCAAATAATTCATTATTTAAATGCATTGTTTTGGTAATGTGTATGTGTAATGATGTGTATAGAATTACGTGAAAAAGGGAGATCCTGTTAATCATATGGCTTCGAGTTTGTGTTAGTCATATGCTATTTGTGTCTGTGTGTATGTGTGTGTGAGATTGTATGTGGTTGTTGCGTTCAGTTCAAATGCATTTTGCAGTTTTACAGATTGTTGATGAACTTCTTTTTTAGTGGATGGAATACATTTTAATGGAATATATTTTATGCCGGTAAATGAAATTAAGTAGATTGTTACATGCACACACATTTGTAAGTGTGATTTTATTTTACCTGAGCTCTCAGACTGCTTGAAGCTTCCGATCCTCTAGTTGTTGTGGCAGATTCTTGTGTGCTGAAGAGGTGAAGCAGTGAGACACCAAAGGAGACTCTCCCCACTCTGGCCACACATAGAGACACTTCCTGGGTCCAGCCTTGTCTCAGCTCCAGCACTACTCAGGGCCTCGAACACCACGAACACCTCTACAGCTTCACACTAGCACTGTTACACAGCATCTGCTCCACTTAAGTCACATATTCCATATTTTCATCATTTACTTGCACTTATTGTTTAATCAATTTTCATTGTTTTCACAATTTTTCTGTCTCTTGTGTGTCTCTGTGCTTGCCCCTTGCAGCCTGAGTACACTATTGAGTATTTGAGGGAACAATACTGCAAGTACCTTCCTCCCTGCTGCTGTGAGACTGTACAGCCATCACTGCTCCCATTTTTCCCCCTGCAAGAACACTTATTTGTATTTATCTATCTAATAATAATAATAATAATAATAATAATAATAATAATAATAATAATAATAATAATAATAATTAATAATAATTATGTTATTATTATTATTATTATTATTATTATTATTATTATTATTATGTCTTCTCTATATTTTCGTATTTACAAATTGGAAAAGTAATTTTATTATTTTGTATATCCATACACTTTGTATATTTTTATATAGATATTTTATGTTAAGTCTTTTATGTCTGTATATAATATTTGTTTTAATTGCAAGTCACCTTGCCTAGATATTACCTTTTTCTTTAGCTGCTATCCCTTTGCCGTAACAAATTGTAACAAATAAATGATTATCTTATCATATCTTGTCATTTCTTATCTTTTTTCTCATGTATAGTTACAGGTACATGTTGTGGAACATCCACAATAGGTTACTTTCTGCTCCCTTAATTGAGTAGATTGAGTGGGTGGGTACACTTGTAATTTGATATATTTATTCTGCTATTATTATGCGTAAGTAAAACTATGTAACATTTTCAGAAAAATCTCAACAAATGCTTTGCAACTCTAATTCATAGATCAAAGGCAGCTACAGGAACCAAGCAAGGAATTAACTTTGGGACACGGACACTTTATTCTTTTTCTGTTCAGGTGTTCCTTTCCCTGAAACAAACCTGAATGGGAAAATAGGCACCCAAAGAAAAGTAAGCAACACCTTGAAGGTTACAGAGTTAAAAATAGTAATGCGGATTTTTCAGACACAGCGCTACACAGATAACCTTATAAATTCAGTTCATTGCTTTTCATACACACAGAATTTCAGTTAAAGATTTTCTTCTCACAGATCCAGATAAACTTATCATCACAGGGATAATCAGCCCAGTTCCAGACAGGATCAGACCTGTCACCTGTTAGAACACAGTCCTCATCTCCTACTTTACTGTTGGATTCACCACGTCCCCAATACCTGATGGAGAGAATCAGAGGATCTGATATGTTTCTCAGTAAGTCAGTAACTCATCACCATGAGAACATTTCATTTCAGTGATTTCTTACCCAGTGCTCAGTGGTTTATTATCCACCCACTTCCACACTTCCTCTTTGTCTCTGTCATTCAGACCAATCCAAGCCTTTCTTGTGCCCAGTAATTTACTGATAAACTCCTGTCAGGGTTGTAGTAAAACAAAAATAAATGAGTCTCTCTCTCTCTCACCTGCTCCTCTTTGTTGTTTATGATCACCAGGTCTGCTCCTCTCCCTCTGCAGTCCTGTCTGCTCTCAGTCCAGGTCTTACCTTCATTAGACATTAAGTAAATACTCGAGCTGAAATATATCCATCCTGGATCCAGACCATTTCAATAAAATTGGAGAAGAAAAAAAATAATTAAGTTTCGACATTAAAAATAAAGTACAGTCAGTCTATTTTTTTTTTGTTTGTTGGTTTGTTTGTTTGTTTTTATTCTTTACAAATGTGACAGTCACACCGGTTCCTTCCAACCAGCACAAAATATCTCAGTAAATATTTGCACATGGTTTCAACGTCTGCCGCCTCTGATTTAACATCACACAATCACAATTCGCTGAATTCTAGACAGTACATATGTGACACCCACAAATGTATTGTCACAACTGTGTTCATATGTTATTTTATTTCTGTGTACAGAAAGGCCAAATTTATGTGTTTTAATAACGGCAATTCTAGTGCTATGTTTTTTTAGTGTAGTTACTAAATTACACCGCAAGGGGGAGCATCCACCAAAGTGAGAGTTAGAGTGTAGCCGCATAAAGGCATAAAGATGTAGACTATGTGAAGTGGATTTTTGCTAGCATCTGTGACTTTTCTACTAGTACCACAGCTCCTGAACATTTGTAACCTTCACGTTTATATTTTGTTAATGTTCATGTGCGATACAGAGTGGACAATATCCATTATATGCTTATGTTCTATAGTAGCCTTGTATTTTCTAGTGTTTAAGGTCAGTAATTAATATTTTGTGTGGACAATGTTGTGTAAACTGGAAATATTTAAAGTTTGTTGCCGAAGCAATGTATTTCTAACGCTAGTGTAGCAGATACTAAATGTGAATTTAAATGCACATACCTTTCCACGTAAACTAGTGAATTGTTGTTACTGAAAAGTAATTAAGAGACAGTATACTTGTTGTTTACAGTGCATTCGTATGTGAAATTGAGTTAATTATGTGAATTGTTTTGAGTACGTAACTGCGTAGATTGTAAGAGAGAAAAATGTTAATAGTGAAGGAAAATGAGAAAAAAATGAGAAATGTCCATTTCATAAAGACAGAGAACAGCCTGCGGAACGAACACAATTAACGTCTCATGTCCCTGCTTCTTACTGTCTTAAACAGACAGAACATTATAACTGTGAACAGGTCACTCATGCCTGAGGCCTGTAACACATACTTGCTTCACATTAATGTATGTATATGACTGATACAATTACTTTTATTGTTTTTTATTAACATTCCTACACTTCTGATTTCACTTCCATTTTACTTCCATCTCACTCCAATATGATAAGAGCTTTATTATTCTGTCATGGTGATGAAATCAGACTAAATTACCAACCATATTAGAAAAAAATATCTTACAGTCTGTCAGTGTTTGAAATAACAGGGATTGTATAAAAGCTCCATGGCTCTGCTTTTAGACATGTTTGGAATGTAAATATTAGCTATCTGAATTATTAAGGTTCTGTATTATGATAAGCGATACTCACCCAGTTTATTAGAAAACCTCTCGAGTTCCTCTCTCTCCCTCTGTAACTGGTCTCTCTCTTTAGTCAGGGTGTTGTAACTGGTCTGTAACTGGTCTCTCTCTTTAGTCAGGGTGTTGTAACTGCTCTGTAACTGGTCTCTCTCTTTAGTCAGGGTGTTGTAACTGGTCTGTAACTGGTCTCTCTCTTTAGTCAGGGTGTTGTAACTGGTCTGTAACTGGTCTCTCTCTTTAGTCAGGTTGTTGTGACTGGTCTCCAACTTGGTTTTGTCTGTACTAAGGATGTTGAATTTGATCCACAGCACTGTGATGGCAGTCAGCAGGAGAACACACAGCAGGAGCAAACACACTGCAGTCAGTCTGTAACCTCTGATTCTTGTAGTCTCTCCTCCTAATGGAGAAAAGCCACATGGATGTGAGATAGTCTAAAAAAAATCTAAAATTGCAGTTTTAAAACAACAGCCTAATAAAAATAAAAAGGAAAGAGGAAGTCTGCCCTAAATTGTTGATTAGGTTTGGGAGGGACTGTATTCTGAAATCTCAAATCTGCTAATTGTAAACTTTTAGAAGAAATTTGCCCTTCCTTTGGGACTCGGGAGAAGCAGGGAGAAATAAAGCTCCAAATTCTAAAATGCACAAAGCATTTTTTATGCACTTGAATGTCATCACTGTCAGTCACAAACTCCTATATTTTCCAGCAAACACTGCAGTCTTTAAACATGGCTGCCATGGACTATATTCCCTACAACACACACACAATCACACACACACACATTTCTCTACTCACAGTCACCTAGCTACTGATTTTTAACACAACTCTCTTCAGTCAGCCACAAACACATCTATCCTGTTTAAAAGGACCCTTTATTCATTATGACTTACTAAGCCTTTTGTTCACTGTTGCTCATTACGCATTACCTCTGAAGGTTTGACTATGATTTTGTCTGTGTGACTGCTAAAACTGTTTATCTGCAACAGCCTCCACTTCCACAAATATTTGTGACAGAATACTTTGCCTCTACATGGACGCAGCTCACAGCGCATGGGCAGCTAATGGGAGGCATTTGGTGGCTCTCAGCTCCAAAGTGGAACAGCTCTACCAGGTCACTGCTGCCTAATTTTCTTTGTATTTTGAGAGTCACAAGAGGAGAACGGAGCCAGAAAAATTCTCCCACTTCCTCAAGCTGCTCACTGGCATGACACTAAAGTAGGCTTCAACATTATGTGACCAAGGAGGCGAGGCCACAGTCTCCTACACTCACTTTGCCAAGTTGTTTGGTCAAGGGGAGAGACTCCAGCAGGCAGCTCTTCATGATTATATATGGGAAACACAGAGTAGTGTATGCTGGAATTCTAGGTCCTCATGACAGGAAGCATATGGAACAATATTTCGCCAAGGCTTTCACGCCAAGATACTCAACCAGTCAACCCTCTGCACTGAGATCCTTCAGCCCTCATACAGAAATGGGGCTGACCAAAAGCAGCTGGGGCACAAGGGGCTGAGTGAGAAGGAGATAGCTCAGGAATTCGAGTTCACTACAGCCCTATCCTCAAACACCCTGAAAGAGTCAGATTGTTTAGTGTCTCTGAGTTGGGGGAAGGGGCTGTTTTGTCCCAACATTTTGGGGAGAGGAACAATGTAGTTCCCAAACTGGCTTGCTTTTCTCACAAACTGACACCCACCGAATGCAATTATGACAGTGGTAACATTGAACACCTGGTCATCAAGTTGGCTCCAGGGGAGTGGAACCACTGGCTGGAGTGGGCTGAGCGCACATTTATGATTCACACCAATCATAAAAATCTGGAGTATCTAAGAACAGACAAGCATTTGTACACCCAACAAGCCTGCTGGTCACTATTCTTCTCTTGATTGGAGAGTTTACTCTCTCCTATCACCCTGGCTAAAAATACACTAAAACGGATGCCCTTTCACACATGCACTTTCCAGAACCCCACAAAAACACAGAACTATTGTTTAGTGGGAGCCATCCACTGGGTATTGGAGGGCGTCCTAGCACCCTATAACAGATTCATTCTACCTGTCCCTCTCAAATGCTCTTTTTCCCCAGCCACCTGCAGGCAAAATGACAAAAAAAATGTAAAAGATAGTAAAAAATAATAGCTACACTCGACTGTAATTGAATTCTGAACCGGATCATATCAGATAAGTACAGAACTGAAGTGCATCAAATAATTCCTTATAAAACTGTATTATTTAGGTATTGTATTGTATATGTGTAATTTTGTGTATAGAATGATATGAAAATGGGAAACCCCACTGTTATTCATCCAACTGCTAGTTCGTGTTAGTCATATGCTATTTGTGTCTGTGAGTGTATCTGTGTGAGATTATGTGGTTGCTGCGTTCAGTTTAAATAACATCATGACTTTTAAAAAGATTAAACAAATGCATTTAGTTCAATTTTTAATTGTTGATAAACTTCTTATTTAATGGATGGAATACATTTTACACAAGTGGAATACAATTTAATGGAATTAATTTTACACCAGTAAATGAAATTACGTAGATCATTAAATGCACACATACACTATATTGCCAAAAGTATTCGCTCACCTGCCTTGACTTGCATATGAACTTAAGTGACATCCCATTCCTAATCCATAGGGTTCAATATGACGTCGGTCCACCCTTTGCAGCTATAACAGCTTCAACTCTTCTGGGGAGGCTGTCCACAAGGTTTAGGAGTGTGTTTATGGGAATTTTTGACCATTCTTCCAGAAGCGCATTTGTGAGGTCACACACTGATGTTGGACGAGAAGGCCTGGCTCTCAGTCTCCGCTCTAATTCATCCCAAAGGTGTTCTATCGGGTTGAGGTCAGGACTCTGTGCAGGCCAGTCAAGTTCATCCACACCAGACTCTGTCATCCATGTCTTTATGGACCTTGCTTTGTGCACTGGTGCACAGTCATGTTGGAAGAGGAAGGGGCCAGCTCCAAACTGTTCCCACAAAGTTGGGTGCATGGAATTGTCCAAAATGTCTTGGTATGCTGAAGCATTCAGAGTTCCTTTCACTGGAACTAAGGGGCCAAGCCCAGCTCCTGAAAAACAACCCCACACCATAATCCCCCCTCCACCAAACTTTACACTTGGCACAATGCAGTCAGACAAGTACCATTCTCCTGGCAACCGCCAAACCCAGACTCGTCCATCAGATTGCCAGATGGAGAAGAGCGATTCGTCACTCCAGAGAACGCGTCTCCACTGATCTAGAGTCCAGTGGCGGCGTGCTTTACACCACTGCATCCGACACTTTGCATTGCACTTGGTGATGTATGGCTTGGATGCAGCTGCTCGGCCATGGAAACCCATTCCATGAAGCTCTCTGCGCACTGTTCTTGAGCTAATCTGAAGGCCACATGAAGTTTGGAGGTCTGTAGCGATTGACTCTGCAGAAAGTTGGCGACCTCTTCGCACTATGCGCCTCAGCATCCGCTGACCCCGCTCCGTCAGTTTACGTGGCCTACCACTTCGTGGCTGAGTTGCTGTCGTTCCCAAACACTTCCACGTTCTTATAATACAGCTGACAGTCGACTGTGGAATATTTAGGAGCGAGGAAATTTCACGACTGGATTTGTTGCACAGGTGGCATCCTATCACAGTTCCACGCTGGAATTCACTGAGCTCCTGAGAGCGACCCATTCTTTCACAAATGTTTGTAAAAACAGTCTGCATGCCTAGGTGCTTGATTTTATACCCCTGTGGCCATGGAAGTGATTGGAACACCTGATTCTGATTATTTGGATGGGTGAGCAAATACTTTTGGCAATATAGTGTATTTCTGAGGGGGACTTTATTTTACCTGAGCTCTCAGACTGCTTGAAGCTTCCAGCCCTCTGGGTCTGCAAATTGTCCTCAGTCACATAAACATCTTCATACGAATGCTCGCTGTCACTGGAATCAGCTGCAACTTCTGCATTTGCATAAATCTCTTCCTTCATCTCCATTCTTCTCTTTACAGTAATCCTGATCTTTTACTGCTGTTATCATCAGTCCTTATAAATGCTCTTGTACTGGTATGTAGTTGTGTAAAATCATTCAGAATGGCTGTCTGAAGGAATACTGCCTGAGTAACTGGGTGTGTTGATGTTGATGGTCAAACCCTATTTCCGGTTGTACTTTTTTTCACTCAAAAAGGTACAAGTGTGATCATTGTGGGTGTGAAACTGACACTCCATGGAGATGTTTAAATAAGGAAGGCTTACATAAGTCATGAAAGTCATGAGAGTTATATTCTAGTTTTCATCTGCATTAGGCCTCACCTCATTCTCATTACTTGCTCTGTACTTGTTCATGGCTCATTTTGTGCAGGTCTCCCATTGTTTCAGAACTAACCAATAACAATATTAGACTTTTTTAAACAATGAACAAATCTAATGAAAAAAGCTACATAATAAATAAATAATACAACAATATTACACTGGCCATTCTCATCAAGTTTGAAGGTATGCACCATGGGGAAATCCCTGAGCCCCAGCCCCAGGCTTCCACAGCACACTCAAAGAGGTCTATAAACACCTCCAAGTAATTCTGTGACCCTCTCTTTGTTAGCATGATGTGGGGCATAGCCATGGCTGCCACTGTGGGAGTACGAGCCGGTTAGACCGGGTTCCAAAGCACCTGCTGGTCCCCCACCAGACCTTGATAGTGCATCATTATATAAATTATTTTTATTACATGATGCAACAATATTGCAGTCGGTCGGTTTATTAATGTCTCAATCACTTCATAAGCCTGCAGTCCTAAATCACTCAGAATATTGTTCTAATGCTAATAAAGGTAGTGCACTACCTCTGCACTACCTCTACCTGTCATCCGCTGCTATAGTTATACTTATGTTTATTCTATTTGCACTACCTCAACTGCTGCTGTGTATTTTTGCACAATATTTTTGCACAATACTTTTTTTCTACATCATTTCACTTTATCTATTTTATTTCACTTACATTCCAGTACACGTTCTTTTCTTTCCTTTCAGCGCTAAGTGTCCTGTGTTCTTTTGTGTTGTCTTTATTGTATTTATTGTATTTTTGCACTGTCTTGTCTATGCTCTGTTTGCACCTAGCTGCACACTGTGCACTTTACGTGGCTAAGACAAACTTCTGTCCTAGCTCTGTGGTGGTGTTTGTTGTTTTTGTATTGTACTAGTAGTTGTATGTTTATGTAGCACCAGGTCCTGGAGAAACGTTGTTTCATTTCACTATGTACTGCGCCAGCTGTATGTGGTTGAAATGACAATAAAAGCTTCTTGAATCTTGAATCTTGAATGTATTGGAATCCATGCACAGATTTATTAACAAACACAGCAGGCAAAAACAGGGTCAGAAGACGAAGCAAAAAGGGTTAAACCCCAGGAAATCAGAGAAGCAGCAACTAATCCAAAACGATAGGCAAGAATCACAAGACGAGGACACAGAAACTAGGTCAAATACAGTAATCAGAATCAACAGACTAGAGAAAGGCTTGGTACGTGCACACGGGAACGATACTTTGCGTCGAGTGAAGTGAGTGCGTCTCTTTTATGTGTGTGAGAAACCCCGACGTGCGTGATTAGAATTCGGGGGAGGGCTCCCTCTCATGTTCAGCCTCCCTGTGTGACGTGACACCCCAGTGGAAAAAATAGTCTCCAAAAGAAATGCAGTCTACATGATTGTCAGGATTATTCTGACACAACACACATATCTACACAGATAACAATGTAAATTCAAGCATTCAGCATTTCAGTTAAAGACTGAAAGACTTCTCACAGATCCAAATAATTTTTCATCACAGGGATAATCAGCCCAGTTCCAGACAGGATCAGACATGTCACCTGCTAGAACACAATCCTCATTTCCTGCATTACTGTTAGGTTCTCCATATCTCCAATATGTGAAAAAGAGAATCTTTAGTAAATAAATACTCTTATAAATAAGAGTCAGTCAGTCTGTCTGTCTGTCTGTCTGTCTGACTGTCTGTCTGACCATCTGTCTGACTGTCTGTCTGTCTGGCTCACCTGTTCCTCTTGATGACAGTGTGCATCTCTCCATCTGCAGTCCTGTCTGTTCTCAGTCTAGCTCTTAAGTTCAGAAGAGGTGAAAAATATCGTCCTGCATCCAGACCAATGCAGTTAAAAATGGTGAATATTTCCAAAAAAAAATTCTGACTGTCTTGATTTTTTTTCAGGTTCTCTCCAACCACCAGAAGTCATAATCACAATTCTCTGAATTCTAGCCAGTTTTCACACTTTGACTTCCATCTCACTCCATTAGAATAAAATATTTATTATTCTGCCCAACTGGTGAAATTCGACTAATTTACAAAAAAAAAAAAAATAGTGAAACCATTATGTAACTGTCACACCACACTCTCAAATCCAATGCCACTTTTATTAGACACAGGCAGGCAGAAGGCAGAACGTAATTCAGGCTAAAAGGAAACTAAGGCAGGCAGGCACTAACGCAAAGCAGGCAGACAGGTGAACTAAACTCAAGGATATAGAAGGACTTACGGCATCTAACATCAACAGTTTTAATACTCGCCGCTGCCCTCGGCAAGTGAGCGCTTTAAATAGGCACCGTGAGATTGAGTGAAGGTGGTGCAATTAAAAGTCTGGTGATTGGGATTGGGGGGTGCGGCTGAGGTTGGCGTGCCCGTGACAGTAACTACATTATTAAGGTATTTAACAGTGATTGTTCAGAGAATATGTGACACCTGTGCAGTATTTACAAAGTCTCTGGAATTCCTCCTGCTCCCCCTGTAACTTCTCTCTCTATATATTGTCAGGGTTAGGTTATCGTATTGTAGCTGGTTGTTTTCTGTGTTCAGGATTTCAAACTTGATCCACAGCACTGTGATGACAGTCAGCAGCACACACACTGCAGTAATGCAGAATGAAAAACTGAAACATGCATTTTGAACATCAGTGTTTAGCTGACTGTTTTTTAAAGTGCATTATTTAACAATAAACAAAAATGATTAATGATGGGATGATGCAATGCAAAGTTGCTGAGTTACTGTCGCTACTCCAGAGGTGATTATTTTTAATACAGGTAAGATACGTCAATGACAGTTAATGTTAACAATAAAAGTTAAAGTTAACAATTTACCTCCTGTTATCCATTATAGCAGCGATAAATAATCATTCCCTCTCCAGCTTCTCTTTCGTTCTTAATTATACAGGGGAAAAAAACCTATATGTCATTATGAGAAAACAAAGCCCTCTTTCCCGTGTCTCACACTGAAGACTCCTTCCATGAATGGTAAATAAATGTCTCCTTACAGAAGACCACATCATTTACCATATATGGCAAATTTAGGGTGTTTCTACATGCAAATGAGAGTATAAAGAGTTTTATCAACATCCACTGCATACAGCTGTGTACCGATTTCTAGGCTTCTTTTTTTGGTTTTTGAGTCACTGAGGTTGGTATTAAAGGCATTGAAGTTATTACTTTATCATAACTCAATAATGCAATAATAAATATACACCACTTTAACAAAATTAAGAAAATCACAGAAGCCTTGGCTATACTCATGTCTTTTTATTAGACCAAATTTTAATCTTCTCTACCTGTGTGTTAAATTTGTCGGTGACTCTTTGTGTTGAAGTCCTCAGTCTCAGTGTCTGTGCCTCCAAAATCGTCTGTGGTTGTATAGATGACCACCGTGACATCCTCCTCGTCATCTCCCTTCTATTTCTCCATGCAAAAATGAAACATTTCTGAAATCCTAACTCTTCACTAAAACACTGAGAACACAACTGTACCGATGCACTTCTTTACTCGAGTATGTCATATGTGCTATGAGATTAATGTGCTGCTGCCAGTAAAGGAAGTGAAGCGCTGTGGCTTCTTTGTGTTAAACGATGTGAAGATTACAGAGGTGCACTTCCTTGTGTTGATCTTGATCCCATAATGTGGACTTAATTACCACAAAAATTATTAATGTTACCTCATTGTACTATGTATTATGCTCTAATCCCTAAATGTCGTAAAACTGTTATGTTTTTAGTTACTGAGTGAATATACTGATTGCTCCCAGCATTCTGCAAGTCTGCCAGTAGCTGTTAACAGGAAATTTAAGAGGAGGCCTGCTTCCTGTGTGGTCTTAAAATAATCACCAATGGTGTAGGTGAACACATACAACCCTTCAACCTCTTCACCAAAGTCCCCTAAAATCCACCAGCAGTCACATACACTGACATTCTGTGAATAATTATACCAATGATGAGACTTGTATTTATACTGTATATCTATCTTATCTCTCTACTGAGTTATCTGAGTGTTAAAGCATCTTTGTGTTTGATCATATCAGGCTGTGAACTCAACAACCATGAAACTAAACAGAAAATCAAAGGCAAACCATATAGACTATGAGACTTTGATACACACAGCAGTACACTAAACATGTAGACTATGATACACACAGCAGTACACTAAACATGTAGACTATGATACACACAACAGTACACTAAACATGTAGACTATGATACACACAGCAGTACACTAAACATGTAGACTATGATACACACAACAGTACACTAAACATGTAGACTATGATACACACAGCAGTACACTAAACATGTAGACTATGATACACACAGCAGTACACTAAACATGTAGACTATGATACACACAGCAGTACACTAAACATGTAGACTATGAGACTATGATACACACAGCAGTACAATAAACATGTAGACTATGAGACTATGATACACACAGCAGTACACTAAACATGTAGACTATGAGACTATGATACACACAGCAGTACACTAAACATGTAGACTATGAGACTATGATACACACAGCAGTACACTAAACATGTAGACTATGAGACTATGATACACACAGCAGTACAATAAACATGTAGACTATGAGAATATGATACACACAGCAGTACAATAAACATGTAGACTATGAGACTATGATACACACAGCAGTACAATAAACATGTAGACTATGAGACTATGATACACACAGCAGTACACTAAACATGTAGACTATGAGAATATGATACACACAGCAGTACAATAAACATGTAGACTATGAGACTATGATACACACAGCAGTACAATAAACATGTAGACTATGAGACTATGATACACACAGCAGTACACTAAACATGTAGACTATGATACACACAGCAGTACAATAAACATGTAGACTATGAGACTATGATACACACAGCAGTACACTAAACATGTAGACTATGATACACACAACAGTACACTAAACATGTAGACTATGATACACACAGCAGTACACTAAACATGTAGACTATGATACACACAGCAGTACACTAAACATGTAGACTATGAGACTATGATACACACAGCAGTACACTAAACATGTAGACTATGATACACACAGCAGTACACTAAACATGTAGACTATGATACACACAACAGTACACTAAACATGTAGACTATGATACACACAACAGTACACTAAACATGTAGACTATGATACACACAGCAGTACACTAAACATGTAGACTATGATACACACAGCAGTACACTAAACATGTAGACTATGATACACACAACAGTACACTAAACATGTAGACTATGATACACACAACAGTACACTAAACATGTAGACTATGATACACACAGCAGTACACTAAACATGTAGACTATGATACACACAGCAGTACACTAAACATGTAGACTATGATACACACAACAGTACACTAAACATGTAGACTATGATACACACAGCAGTACAATAAACATGTAGACTATGATACACACAGCAGTACAATAAACATGTAGACTATGATACACACAGCAGTACACTAAACATGTAGACTATGATACACACAGCAGTACAATAAACATGTAGACTATGATACACACAGCAGTACACTAAACATGTAGACTATGATACACACAACAGTACACTAAACATGTAGACTATGAGACTATGATACACACAGCAGTACAATAAACATGTAGACTATGATACACACAGCAGTACACTAAACATGTAGACTATGATACACACAGCAGTACACTAAACATGTAGACTATGATACACACAACAGTACAATAAACATGTAGACTATGATACACACAACAGTACACTAAACATGTAGACTATGATACACACAACAGTACACTAAACATGTAGACTATGATACACACAGCAGTACACTAAACATGTAGACTATGATACACACAGCAGTACAATAAACATGTAGACTATGATACACACAGCAGTACACTAAACATGTAGACTATGATACACACAGCAGTACACTAAACATGTAGACTATGATACACACAGCAGTACAATAAACATGTAGACTATGATACACACAGCAGTACACTAAACATGTAGACTATGATACACACAACAGTACAATAAACATGTAGACTATGATACACACAGCAGTACAATAAACATGTAGACTGTGATACACACAGCAGTACAATAAACATGTAGACTATGATACACACAGCAGTACACTAAACATGTAGACTATGATACACACAGCAGTACACTAAACATGTAGACTATGAGACTATGATACACACAGCAGTACACTAAACATGTAGACTATGATACACACAGCAGTACACTAAACATGTAGACTATGATACACACAGCAGTACAATAAACATGTAGACTATGATACACACAGCAGTACACTAAACATGTAGACTATGATACACACAGCAGTACACTAAACATGTAGACTATGATACACACAACAGTACACTAAACATGTAGACTATGAGACTATGATACACACAGCAGTACAATAAACATGTAGACTATGATACACACAGCAGTACACTAAACATGTAGACTATGATACACACAGCAGTACACTAAACATGTAGACTATGATACACACAACAGTACAATAAACATGTAGACTATGATACACACAACAGTACACTAAACATGTAGACTATGATACACACAACAGTACAATAAACATGTAGACTATGATACACACAACAGTACACTAAACATGTAGACTATGATACACACAGCAGTACACTAAACATGTAGACTATGATACACACAGCAGTACAATAAACATGTAGACTATGATACACACAGCAGTACACTAAACATGTAGACTATGATACACACAGCAGTACAATAAACATGTAGACTATGATACACACAGCAGTACAATAAACATGTAGACTATGATACACACAGCAGTACACTAAACATGTAGACTATGATACACACAGCAGTACAATAAACATGTAGACTATGATACACACAGCAGTACACTAAACATGTAGACTATGAGACTATGATACACACAGCAGTACAATAAACATGTAGACTATGATACACACAGCAGTACAATAAACATGTAGACTATGAGACTATGATACACACAGCAGTACACTAAACATGTAGACTATGAGACTATGATACACACAGCAGTACACTAAACATGTAGACTATGATACACACAACAGTACACTAAACATGTAGACTATGATACACACAACAGTACACTAAACATGTAGACTATGATACACACAGCAGTACACTAAACATGTAGACTATGATACACACAGCAGTACACTAAACATGTAGACTGTGATACACACAGCAGTACACTAAACATGTAGACTATGATACACACAGCAGTACAATAAACATGTAGACTATGATACACACAGCAGTACAATAAACATGTAGACTATGAGACTATGATACACACAGCAGTACACTAAACATGTAGACTATGAGACTATGATACACACAGCAGTACACTAAACATGTAGACTATGATACACACAACAGTACACTAAACATGTAGACTATGATACACACAACAGTACACTAAACATGTAGACTATGATACACACAGCAGTACACTAAACATGTAGACTATGATACACACAGCAGTACACTAAACATGTAGACTATGATACACACAGCAGTACAATAAACATGTAGACTATGATACACACAGCAGTACACTAAACATGTAGACTATGATACACACAACAGTACACTAAACATGTAGACTATGATACACACAGCAGTACAATAAACATGTAGACTATGATACACACAGCAGTACACTAAACATGTAGACTATGATACACACAGCAGTACAATAAACATGTAGACTATGATACACACAGCAGTACACTAAACATGTAGACTATGATACACACAGCAGTACACTAAACATGTAGACTATGATACACACAACAGTACACTAAACATGTAGACTATGATACACACAACAGTACACTAAACATGTAGACTATGATACACACAGCAGTACACTAAACATGTAGACTATGATACACACAACAGTACACTAAACATGTAGACTATGATACACACAGCAGTACACTAAACATGTAGACTATGATACACACAACAGTACACTAAACATGTAGACTATGATACACACAGCAGTACACTAAACATGTAGACTATGATACACACAACAGTACACTAAACATGTAGACTATGATACACACAGCAGTACACTAAACATGTAGACTATGATACACACAACAGTACACTAAACATGTAGACTATGATACACACAGCAGTACACTAAACATGTAGACTATGATACACACAGCAGTACAATAAACATGTAGACTGTGATACACACAACAGTACAATAAACATGTAGACTATGATACACACAGCAGTACAATAAACATGTAGACTATGATACACACAGCAGTACACTAAACATGTAGACTATGATACACACAGCAGTACACTAAACATGTAGACTATGAGACTATGATACACACAGCAGTACAATAAACATGTAGACTATGATACACACAGCAGTACACTAAACATGTAGACTATGATACACACAGCAGTACACTAAACATGTAGACTATGAGACTATGATACACACAACAGTACAATAAACATGTAGACTATGATACACACAGCAGTACAATAAAACAACAAGCTTGAATTTTTTTAAAGAAAGACATGAAGTTAAACAGCAGTCCTAATGAGGAGTAACATGAAAGTGTTAGTGATCAGTGACATAGTGACATGGTCATGTGACTCACTGGGGCTGATGGGTAATGTAGTTCAGCACCAATTTTGGCATAACCGTGAAAGACCAGCTAAAATAGGTATGAAAGTGTAATTCTGTGTAATTCAGTGAAAGTGTAATTCTGAGGTTGAGGAAAACATCATATAAGAATAAGTAAGTAAGTAAACGTATATATTTAATTGGTAGATTAGATACATCAAGTTATCGAGTTTCTGTTGTTATTATTATCATCTTTAACTCTCCACCTGAATTGAATTTAGAAGTCAGTAAAAAAAAATTAGGCCTCTGATGGATATAGGAATATTGTCAGCTTGAATCTAGTGACCATTTAATAGAAATGTCTACAATCGGAACAACCGCCCCCCACGCCCCCACCCCAGTCACCCCTCACCCCCCCGACCCCCCCCCCCACACACACACCTGAAAACCAAGACCCCGCCCCCTTCGCATCACCCCCCAGTCCCCCCTCCCCTCAGTGTTCTTAGGATTATGTCACAGAATCTTCATGACATCACACAGCTCTAAATGCTACATTTGCTATATACACAGAAAGTGTAAGAGTGTGAAAAATGTTTCAAAGCGAGCAGAAAGCAATGATTCAACACAACGGTATACAACTCAAAATTACTAATTCTAATAAGAATAAGATGTAAAGGCTCTTTGTGCTGTAATGTTGATGGTATTTTGAAATATTTTTGATCAGTTTCAGTGTTTGTTTTAGGTTACATTTCTTATGTTTCTCTCCTCTTATCCTGCAGGAATATTACGTCGCAGTCCCAGACTGATGGAAAACGGGTATTATCATCCCGATGACCCCACCTTTCGACTGATCTGCTATAAGGAGACCCCTGTCAGGTGTGTGTGTGTGTTTGTGGAAGAGTTGTGTGTTAATTGACCAAACAAGTCGTCTCTCTGTGATTGTCGTTATCTGTCCTCTCTCTCTCTCTCTCTCTCACACTCTCACACTCTCTCTCTCTCTCTCTCTCTCTCTCTCTCTCACTCTCTCTCTCTCTCTCTCTCTCTCTCTAGGATCTTCAAGAAAAGAAAGAGAAAGCCCAAAATGGGCAGAGTCTGTCACAATATAATTAATGACTTCAGAATGATTGAATTAGAGAGCCTGAAATCAGGTGAGTTCATCAAAGTGTATATTTTCACATCTAGGCCTAAAATAAAAACTAAAATTTCTCACCAGATTTACAAAAGTTATGCTGCCATTAAGTTTATTATCCTGAGATACATGTGTAAAATAATGTTTATTTCTTTACTTGTTTAGAGAAAGAAGCATCTGATACACCTCATCAGCAGGCTTCCCTTTGCAGGAGGTAAGCTCTGTGTGTGTGTGTGTGTGTGTGTGTGTGTGTTTGGACTCTGTATGACCCTCCTGTCCCTCTATCTCTTCTCAGATACTGTGTAATTTTACATCTTGCCCTCTTCCTCCTCCAGCTGGGTTTTGGTGAGTGTGTCCATATAGTCATTATCTTTTACCAACAATTATTAAAAAATGTCACACTGTACACTAGTTTACCTGATAAACGTGTAATCTAGTGTGTGTGTGTTTCTCAAAAATCATCTGCTCTATGTGTGACTTTTGTGTTGATGCCACATGTGTGTGTTGTGTGTGTTTCTGTGCAGGTTCCTGTTTAGGCTACTTGTGTGTTACTAAATACGTGGCTCAGCATGGAGAGCACTCAATGCAGCACACTGACATAGCGGATCACGCCGCTTTATTTGTAAGTAACATCAGTTCCTTACAATTTACTACATATAGTGTAGGGCATAGTGTTTAGGGTGTAGGGTGTAATGTGTAGGGTGTAGTGTTTAGGATGTAGGGTGTAATGTGTAGGGCATAGTGTTTAGGGTGTAATGTGTAAGGCATAGTATTTATGGTGTAGGGTGTAATGTGTAGGGCATAATGTTTAGGGTGTAATGTGTAAGGCATAGTATTTATGGTGTAGGGTGTAATGTGTAGGATGTAGTGTTTAGGATGTAGGGTGTAATGTGTAGGGCATAGTGTTTAGGGCATAGTGTTTAGGATGTAGGGTGTAATGTGTAGGGCATAGTGTTTAGGGCATAGTGTTTAGGGTGTAGGGCGTAATGTGTAGGGCATAGTGTTTAGGGTGTAGGGCGTAGTGTTTAGGATGTAGGGTGTAATGTGTAGGGTGTAGTGTTTAGGGTGCATAGTGTAATGTGAAGGGTGTAGTGTTTAGGGTATAGGCTGTAATGTGTAGGGCATAGGGTGTAATGTGTAGGGCATAGTGTTTAGGGTGTAGGGTGTAGTGTATAGGGTATAATGTGTAGGGCATAGTGTTTAGGGTATAGGCTGTAATGTGTAGGGCATAGTGTTTATGGTGTAGGGTGTAATGCCTAGGGTGTAGTGTTTAGGATGTAGGGAGTAATGTGTAGGGTGTATAGTGTAATGTGTAGGGCATAGTGTTTAGGGTGTAGCATGTAATTTGAAGGGCATAGTGTTTAGGGTGTAGGGTGTAATGTGTAGTTCATAGTGTTTATAGTGTAGAGTGTAATGTGTAGGGTGTAATGTGTGGGGTATAGTGTTTAGGGTGTAGGATGTAATTTGTAGGGCATAGTGTTTAGGATGTAATGTGTAGGGCATAGTGTTTATGGTGTAATGTGTAAGGCATAGTGTTTAGGGTATAATTTGTAGGACATAGTGTTTAGGGTGTAATGTGTAGGGCATAGTGTTTAGGGTATAATGTGTAGGGCATCGTGTTTAGGGTGTAATGTGTAGGGCATGGTGTTTATGGTGTAATGTGTAAGGCATAGTGTTTAGGGTATAATTTGTAGGACATAGTGTTTAGGGTGTAATGTGTAGGGCATAGTGTTTAGGGTATAATGTGTAGGGCATCATGTTTAGGGTGTAATGTGTAGGGCATGGTGTTTAGGGTGTAATGTGTAGGGAATAGTGTTTAGGGTGTATGGTGTAAGGCATAGTGTTTAGGGTGTAGGGCATAGTGTTTAGGGTGTAGGGCATAGTGTTTAGGGTGTATGGTGTAAGGCATAGTGTTTAGGGTGTAGGGCATAGTGTTTAGGGTGTATGGTGTAAGGCATAGTGTTTAGGGTGTAGGGCATAGTGTTTGTGGTGTAGGGCATAGTGTTTAGGGTGTATGGTGTAAGGCATAGTGTTTAGGGTGTAGGGCATAGTGTTTAGGGTATAATTTGTAGGACATAGTGTTTATGGTGTAATGTGTAGGGCATGGTGTTTAGGGTGTAATTTGTAGGGCATAGTGTTTAGGGTTTAAGGTGTAAGGCATAGTGTTTATGGTGTAGGGTGTAATGTGTAGGGCATAGTGTTTAGGGTTTAAGGTGTAAGGCATAGTGTTTATGGTGTAGGGTGTAATGTGTAGGGCATAGTGTTTAGGGTTTAAGGTGTAAGGCATAGTGTTTATGGTGTAGGGTGTAATATGTAGGACATAGTGTTTAGGGTATAATGTGTAGGGCATAGTGTTTGTGGTGTAGGGTGTAATGTGTAGGGCATAGTGTTTATGGTGTAGGGTGTAATATGTAGGACATAGTGTTTAGGGTGTAGGGTGTAATGTGTATGGCATAGTGTTTATGGTGTAGGGTGTAATATGTAGGACATAGTGTTTAGGGTGTAGGGTGTAATGTGTAGGGCATAGTGTTTATGGTGTAGGGTGTAATGTGTAGGGCATAGTGTTTATGGTGTAGGGTGTAATGTGTATGGCATAGTGTTTATGGTGTAGGGTGTAATGTGTATGACATAGTGTTTATGGTGTAGGGTGTAATGTGTAGGGCATAGTGTTTAGGGTGTAGGGTGTAATGTGTATGGCATAGTGTTTAGGGTGTAGGGTGTAATGTGTATGGCATAGTGTTTATGGTGTAGGGTGTAATGTGTATGACATAGTGTTTATGGTGTAGGGTGTAATGTGTATGACATAGTGTTTATGGTGTAGGGTGTAATGTGTAGGGCATAGTGTTTAGGGTGTAGGGTGTAATGAGTAGGGCATAGTGTTTAGGGTGTAGGGTGTAATGTGTAGGGTATAGTGTTTAGGGTGTAGGGTGTAATGTGTATGGCATAGTGTTTATGGTGTAGGGTGTAATATGTAGGACATAGTGTTTAGGGTGTAGGGTGTAATGTGTATGGCATAGTGTTTATGGTGTAGGGTGTAATGTGTATGGCATAGTGTTTATGGTGTAGGGTGTAATGTGTATGGCATAGTGTTTATGGTGTAGGGTGTAATGTGTATGACATAGTGTTTATGGTGTAGGGTGTAATGTGTAGGGCATAGTGTTTAGGGTGTAGGGTGTAATGAGTAGGGCATAGTGTTTAGGGTGTAGGGTGTAATGTGTAGGGTATAGTGTTTAGGGTGTAGGGTGTAATGTGTATGGCATAGTGTTTATGGTGTAGGGTGTAATATGTAGGACATAGTGTTTAGGGTGTAGGGTGTAATGTGTATGGCATAGTGTTTATGGTGTAGGGTGTAATGTGTATGGCATAGTGTTTGTGGTGTAGGGTGTATTGTGTAGGGCAAAGTGTTTAGGGTGTAGGGTGTAATGTGTAGGGCATAGTGTTTAGGGTGTAGGGTGTAATGTGTAGGGCATAGTGTTTAGGGTGTAGGGTGTAAGGCATAGTGTTTAGGGTGTAGGGTATAATTTGTAGGACATAGTGTTTATGGTGTAATGTGTAGGGCATAGTGTTTATGGTGTAGGGTGTAATGTGTAGGGCATAGTGTTTAGGGTGTAATGTGTATGGCATAGTGTTTATGGTGTAGGGTGTAATGTGTATGACATAGTGTTTATGGTGTAGGGTGTAATGTGTATGGCATAGTGTTTAGGGTGTAGGGTGTAATGTGTAGGGTATAGTGTTTAGGGTGTAGGGTGTAATGTGTATGGCATAGTGTTTATGGTGTAGGGTGTAATGTGTAGGGCATAGTGTTTGTGGTGTAGGGTGTAATGTGTATGGCATAGTGTTTAGGGTGTAGGGTGTAATGTGTAGGGCATAGTGTTTAGGGTGTAGGGTGTATTGTGTAGGGCAAAGTGTTTAGGGTGTAGGGTGTAATGTGTAGGGCATAGTGTTTAGGGTGTAGGGTGTAATGTGTAGGGCATAGTGTTTAGGGTGTAGGGTGTAAGGCATAGTGTTTAGGGTGTAGGGTATAATTTGTAGGACATAGTGTTTATGGTGTAATGTGTAGGGCATAGTGTTTATGGTGTAGGGTGTAATGTGTAGGGCATAGTGTTTAGGGTGTAATGTGTATGGCATAGTGTTTATGGTGTAGGGTGTAATATGTAGGGCATAGTGTTTATGGTGTAGGGTGTAATATGTAGGGCATAGTGTTTAGGGTATAATGTGTAGGGCATAGTGTTTAGGGTATAATGTGTAGGGCATAGTGTTTAGGGTGTAGGGTGTAATGTGTAAGGCATAGTGTTTAGGGTGTAGGGTGTAATGTGTAGGGTATAGTGTTTAGGGTATAATGTGTAGGGCATAGTGTTTGTGGTGTAGGGTGTAATGTGTATGGCATAGTGTTTAGGGTGTAGGGTGTAATGTGTATGGCATAGTGTTTAGGGTGTAGGGTGTAATGTGTAGGGCATAGTGTTTGTGGTGTAGGGTGTAATGTGTATGGCATAGTGTTTAGGGTGTAGGGTGTAATGTGTAGGGCATAGTGTTTAGGGTGTAGGGTGTAATGTGTAGGGCATAGTGTTTATGGTGTAGGGTGTAATGTGTAGGGCATAGTGTTTAGGGTGTAGGGTGTAAGGTGTATGGCATAGTGTTTAGGGTATAATGTGTAGGGCATAGTGTTTATGGTGTAGGGTGTAAGGTGTATGGCATAGTGTTTAGGGTATAATGTGTAGGGCATAGTGTTTATGGTGTAGGGTGTAAGGTGTATGGCATAGTGTTTAGGGTATAATGTGTAGGGCATAGTGTTTATGGTGTAGGGTGTAATGTGTAGGGCATAGTGTTTATGGTGTAGGGTGTAATGTGTAGGGCATAGTGTTTAGGGTGTAGGGTATAATGTGTAGGGCATAGTGTTTATGGTGGGGGGTGTAATGTGTAGGGCATAGTGTTTAGGGTATAATGTGTAGGGCATAGTGTTTAGGGTGTAGGGTGTAATGTGTATGGCATAGTGTTTATGGTATAATGTGTAGGGCATAGTGTTTATGGTGTAGGGTGTAATGTGTAGGGCATAGTGTTTAGGGTGTAGGGTGTAATGTGTATGGCATAGTGTTTATGGTATAATGTGTAGGGCATAGTGTTTATGGTGTAGGGTGTAATGTGTAGGGCATAGTGTTTATGGTGTAGGGTGTAATGTGTAGGGCATAGTGCTTATGGTGTAGGGTGTAATGTGTATGGCATAGTGTTTAGGGTGTAGGGTGTAATGTGTATGGCATAGTGTTTATGGTATAATGTGTAGGGCATAGTGTTTATGGTGTAGGGTGTAATGTGTATGGCATAGTGTTTATGGTATAATGTGTAGGGCATAGTGTTTATGGTGTAGGGTGTAATGTGTAGGGCATAGTGCTTATGGTGTAGGGTGTAATGTGTAGGGCATAGTGTTTATGGTGTAGGGTGTAATGTGTATGGCATAGTGTTTATGGTGTAGGGTGTAATGTGTATGGCATAGTGTTTATGGTATAATGTGTAGGGCATAGTGTTTAGGGTGTAGGGTGTAATGTGTAGGGCATAGTGCTTATGGTGTAGGGTGTAATGTGTAGGGCATAGTGTTTATGGTGTAGGGTGTAATGTGTATGGCATAGTGTTTATGGTATAATGTGTAGGGCATAGTGTTTAGGGTGTAGGGTGTAATGTGTATGGCATAGTGTTTATGGTATAATGTGTAGGGCATAGTGTTTATGGTGTAGGGTGTAATGTGTAGGGCATAGTGTTTATGGTGTAGGGTGTAATGTGTATGGCATAGTGTTTATGGTGTAATGTGTAGGGCATAGTGTTTATGGTGTAGGGTGTAATGTGTAGGGCATAGTGTTTATGGTGTAGGGTGTAATGTGTATGGCATAGTGTTTATGGTGTAATGTGTAGGGCATAGTGCTTATGGTGTAGGGTGTAATGTGTAGGGCATAGTGTTTATGGTGTAGGGTGTAATGTGTATGGCATAGTGTTTATGGTATAATGTGTAGGGCATAGTGTTTATGGTGTAGGGTGTAATGTGTAGGGCATAGTGTTTAGGGTGTAGGGTGTAATGTGTAGGGCATAGTGTTTAGGGTGTAGGGTGTAATGTGTATGGCATAGTGTTTATGGTATAATGTGTAGGGCATAGTGTTTATGGTGTAGGGTGTAATGTGTAGGGCATAGTGTTTATGGTATAATGTGTAGGGCATAGTGTTTATGGTGTAGGGTGTAATGTGTATGGCATAGTGTTTATGGTATAATGTGTATGGCATAGTGTTTATGGTGTAGGGTGTAATGTGTATGGCATTCTGTTTAGGGTGTAGGGTGTAGTGTTTAGGGCATAGTGTTTAGTGTATAATGTGTACGGCATAGTGTTTATGGTGTAGGGTGTAATGTGTAGGGCATAGTGTTTAGGGTGTAGGGTGTAATGTGTAGGGCATAGTGTTTATGGTGTAGGGTGTAATGTGTATGGCATTCTGTTTAGGGTGTAGGGTGTAGTGTTTAGGGCATAGTGTTTAGTGTATAATGTGTACGGCATAGTGTTTAGGGTGTAGGGTATAATGTGTAGGGCATAGTGTTTATGGTGTAGGGTGTAATGTGTAGGGCATAGTGTTTATGGTGTAGGGTGTAATGTGTAGGGCATAGTGTTTATGGTGTAGGGTGTAATGTGTAGGGCATAGTGTTTATGGTGTAGGGTGTAATGTGTATGGCATAGTGTTTATGGTGTAGGGTGTAATGTGTAGGGCATAGTGTTCATGGTATAATGTGTAGGGCATAGTGTTTATGGTGTAGGGTGTAATGTGTATGGCATAGTGTTTATGGTATAATGTGTAGGGCATAGTGTTTATGGTGTAGGGTGTAATGTGTATGGCATACTGTTTAGGGTGTAGGGTGTAGTGTTTAGGGCATAGTGTTTAGTGTGTAGAGTGTATTGTGTAGGGTGTAGTGTTTATGGTGTAGGGTGTAGTGTTTAGGGTGTAGTGTTTATGGTGTAGGGTGTAGTGTTTAGGGCATAGTGTTTAGGGCATAGTGTTTAGTGTGTAGAGTGTATTGTGTAGGGTGTAGTGTTTATGGTGTAGGGTGTAGTGTTTAGGGTGTAGGGTGTAGTGTTTAGTGGTTAACGTTTAGGGTTAATTCTCCGGTTACTGTTTTCATTCTGTTTGTTTTCTCAGAAAGAGATTGAGTCACTGAAACAGACTGTAAGAGATTACAGGCTTGAATTCAAGGTAAGAAAACTCACACACACATTAGCCAGTTAATAAAAGCTTATAACAGTGCTGGGTAAATACAATGACTGTAGTTTGTCTGGAGAAAGCTGGCTCTTCATCACATAATGAACATTTTATTCATTTATTTCATTTATTTCACAGGATATGTTACACAGTGCCCTGAGTCTTCACAAAGCTGATGATATTGGAATGGCTGATTACGCTCTGGAGTCTTTAGGTAACACATGAACTCTCTAGTCCTTCATGTTGAAATGAGCTGTTTAGGGTAAATCTGTTATTAAAAATGGTAAGAATACAAACCACAAATCTGTCTAGATACGAAAAGTCAGTGAGGGGGTAAAGAGGGGATTAGAGAAGCAAGCAACAGTTCCATGTTGTAAGATGACAAATTGTGCAATGGTTCAAGGCTTGTAAATAATGATGTGGTGTATGTGTGTGTGTAGGTGCGACTGTGCTAACCAGTTCAGAGACTTATAAAACCAAATACTGCAGTCTGTTCGGTGTCAAATTCTGGTGCAAAAACCACGGCCCTGAGACTGTTTTACAGGTAACACACATAGCCACAACTACACACTCAGCTATAACTCCATTAGTAGCTGTGTAAATGAATTAATAAGTGTCTGTTTGTGTGTGTGTGTGTGTGTGTGTGTGTGTGTGTGTGCGCACAGCCGGAGGTCTACCCCGGTAAATGTTGGGGATTTAAAGGATCTGAAGGGCACCTGGTCATCTCCCTGCTTTATCCTATAAGAATCACCCACGTTACCCTGCAGCACCTGCCCCGAGTGCTTTCTCCCGGCCAACAAATCATGTCCGCACCCAAAGACTTCATAGTTTATGTGAGTCGACACAAACACATATAATAATAATAATAATAATAATAATAATAATAACAATAATAACAATAATAACAATAATAATCATGATATTTTAAACTTTTTATTAAAACACACTACAGGGACTGGACAGCATGAATAATGAAAAAACAACTCTTGGAATATTCACCTATGACCAGAACGGAGAACCGATCCAGACCTTCAAACTTCCGGTGAGAAAGAATGATTTTCACAATTACACAAAAGAAATGACACAATTCTTCATAACAAAAGTGGTAAAATGTGTGAGTGAAGGCAGTAGGGACTCACAGTAAGGTGCACATGATAAAGTGGACTCTGACTTTCAGAACTTCCTGTATGTGTTATACTGTGGCTGGTTGTGTTTTTCAGGACTGTCCCAGTCAGCTGTTTCAGCTGGTGGAGCTGAGGATCCTGAGTAATTGGGGTCACTCTGAATACACCTGTGTTTATCGCTTCAGGCTCCACAGCCAGCCGAGCTGCAAGTGAAAGAGACCAAGAAGGGAAAACGGCAATGAGATGAAATTAAATAGAATGAATATGGCTGGGCAGGTTAACGCGTTATTATCGCGTTATTATCGCGTTATTATCGTTATAATAACTCATTAATTAATTAACGCCAACAATTATTTTATCGCGCATTAATGCAGTTTTTATTATTTTGTAAATTATTTTAAAAGTCTGTTGCTCATTGGCTCTGAATACACATACAGACAAACCATGGGTGACGGGAGGGGTGGGATCTTGATCCGTATTGGCTTGGGATGAACGTCATCACGCGTCTCAACCAATGAGAGCATTCGGGATGACCGTAAGACTGCTGCGGCGCTCAGAGGAACCGGAGAAGAGATAGAACTGGAGGATAAACAGACATGGAGAAAGGCAACGAACTTTTACATGGACATTTTCGTTTCTAACTTCTTCCAGACGGCCGATAGATAGATAGATAGATAGATAGATAGATAGATAGATATATAGATAGATAGATAGATAGATAGATAGATAGATAGATAGATAGATAGATAGATAGATAGATAGATAGATAGATAGATAGATAGATAGGTAAGTGGGTAGGCAGATAGATAGATAGATAGATAGATAGATAGATAGATAGATAGATAGATAGATAGATAGATAGATAGATAGATAGATAGATAAGTGGGTAGGCAGATAGATAGATAGATAGATAGATAGATAGATAGATAGATAGATAGATAGATAGATAGATAGGTAAGTGGGTAGGCAGATAGATAGATAGATAGATAGATAGATAGATAGATAGATAGATAGATAGATAGATAGATAGATAGATAGATAGATAGATAGATAGGTAAGTGGGTAGGCAGATAGATAGATAGCTAGATAGCTAGATAGATAGATAGATAGATAGATAGATAGATAGATAGATAGATAGATAGATAGATAGATAGATAGGTGGGTGGGTAGGCAGATAGATAGATAGATCTATCTATCTATCTGTCGGCCGTCTGGAAGAAGTTAGAAACGAAAATGTCCATGTAAAAGTTCGTTGCCTTTCTCCATGTCTGTTTATCCTCCAGTTCTATCTCTTCTCCGGTTCCTCTGAGCGCCGCAGCAGTCTTACGGTCATCCCGAATGCTCTCATTGGTTGAGACGCGTGATGACGTTCATCCCAAGCCAATACGGATCAAGATCCCACCCCTCCCGTCACCCATGGTTTGTCTGTATGTGTATTCAGAGCCAATGAGCAACAGACTTTTAAAATAATTTACAAAATAATAAAAACTGCGTTAATGCGCGATAAAATAATTGTCGACTTTAATTAATTAATGAGTTAACACGATAATAACGCGATAATAACGCGTTATCTTGCCCAGCCCTAATATATATATATTAATAAAATCTTATATTTTAATATAATATAATATACTAAAATGTTATTTTACTACAGTTTGTTATATTTTCACTTTACATTATTATACTATGTGCATCATAAAGGAAGTATTTTGAATTAATAGTGTAGTGTGTGTAGTATTTTCTTGACACACTGTGTGACTTTTAGCGTTACTATAAAAGATTAGTATATTTATGAATGAGTATTCATAAACTCAGCTTGGTGAGTGGAAGGTGGTCAAATTGTACATTTTTATAAACAACATTCACGCTGTCACTCAGTGAGTCGAGCATGTGAAGTGATTCATGACGAGTCACTCAGTGAGTCGAGCATGTGAAGTGATTCATGACGAGTCGCTCAGTGAGTCGAGCATGTGAAGTGATTCATGACGAGTAAGCGAATACTTTTGGCAATATAGTGTATCTCAGACTACTGTGGAAGTATAATAGTGCTAAAATTCCTGAAAGCAAAACAGCATATTGAATCACATGAACTGAATAAAAACTCATAGAAAAGAAGTTTGAATTTTTCTGCTTTGAAATTTGATCTGAATAAAAAAAAAAAATCCTTACAGCATTTACAAAAAATCTTCATTATTTTTCAACCTCACAAATTCAGGCTGAAAAAATTCATGTGTCTACAAGATCCTGTGACACAACGCCCTGTTATACAGTGTTTCTATATTCGCTGCGTCTCATTTCGGATGCTGCGTCCTCCGGAGATTGCAGTTGATGCTGCATACGGCATCAAGAATGACTTTATTGAGAAAAGTAACCGTAATAAAATTGACTATTCCTTGTGAGGTGTGAAATACTGTAGTCTAATTTCTTTTTTACTTTGTTATTTAACGATTGATTAGTATCTGTTGCCGTGGCGTCATAATGATGGTATAGAGGTGGATTATTTCAGGAAGGACACCAGTGAAGGCCGAGGTGTGAAATGCGCGGCCCGCCACTGGGGCTATTACAGGAAGAGCAATGGATTGCCGATTTCTCGGGCCCGTGTCACAGTGCACTTTAAAGTGTGCATCCTGCTCCCTGTGTAGTTTACTCCGAAGGGAATCTCTTGCAGATTGGAACACGGCTCTTGTAATTAACCTGCAGGAGAAACGGCTCTGAGTGAGAGTGCGCAGGGATTGAGGGCTGTGAAGACACTGGGCCAGGGGCGTCGCTAGGGGTCAATAGGGGTCGAGCCCGAATTTTGCCACCGGAGTGTAGAGGAATTTGTTGATCTTGCAGGAATTACATTAATCTGAGCACCTGTGTCTAGTTTAAAATTGAGCCATATTCTCCTATCTTGACTTCAGCAAATGCTTGCTCTGATGGTGTAAATGCGTTTTCGTTTGTGACTGTGTCAATAAAGAATTCACTACTCACATCAGCATATCGATCTGGAGTTCTGTTTTTACTTATAGAATGCACTTACTTGGATTTGGACCTGCAAACCTTTGCCACATGTAGCACACCTGGTTTCGTTTTGTTGGACACGTTTCCCTTCTTTTGTTTTCTTTCCCACAGTATTCGCATGAATTGAGGCGTTCCGCCTGCACGTTGTTCGTTTTTTGTTGTTCTGACTGCTCTGTCACATTCTTGCATGCTTTCTTATCCTGTGCACTTGTTGCTCCTGCTCAGCATTCGTGCTTCCACTCTGGGCTTACACATCTCATGCGATCTGGCAATGTCAATTGCTTTCTCTAATGTTAATTCAGCACCCTGGCACCCGAACTTGTGGGGAATAAATGCCTGTTTTCACATATCAACATGACCTACTTTTTCACCCACTGCCCCCTAGAGTCTATATGCATAACATATATAACACTCAATATGAATCTATATTCAAACAGCTTGAATATTACAACATGGACAACTCAAAATAGAAAACCTGCAGCGAATCCCCATGCACCAAACTGCTCCAGGTGATCCTGCTCTATGATCCTGAAGCTTCACAATTTTCAGTATAAAGTGTGCAATTTACAAGCTGCGTGAGCACAAAACATCTTTCACCATTAACACCTATACACAACAACCCAGATTTCCCCCCTGGACTGAATGAGGCGCTATCAATCTGGAAGAAACAAGGGATTTGTTTCATAGGTGATGTGATGTAAAATGATACGTTTATGACCTTTGACCAGATTATTATAAAGTATAATACTGATAAGAAACACTTTTTTTTTTACTTATCACTAATTAAACAGTTTTGTGTCAAAAAACTAAAGGATCACCCAAGTGATATTGGTCTGTCTACATTGGAGGTACAGTTGAAAAAACTGTTATCTTCCCGGTCAGCACTTAGTCGTTTTTACAATATAAGTTGACACAAGGACAAGGTTTGTGGGAAAATGGATATTGCGGAGGAAATACATGAAGCAGATTGGAGAGCAAAGATCCTCTTGTTTAGCAGATAATGCATCCTGGAAAATACAGTTTAAAATATTGCACAGGTTACATATCAAGATCTGGCCTCAACAGGAGAACTGAACTGTGCTGGACACGTACTCTCACACACATACATAACACACATGCACAAAAGCTGAGAACTGTGTTCCAAGAAGAACTGAACTGTGCTGGACACAGACACGCACACGCACTAAATTGTCCTGTTTGCACGCACATGTCACTTTACATTGCACTTTACTTTTTTTTTTATGTTAATCCATGTGTCACTTTAATATTTGCATTCACTGTATACACTGTTCTTTGCACAAAATGTCAATTTCTTATTTGCACTCACTGTATACACTGCTATCTGCACAAAAGTCGGTCTATATGTTGTTTGTCTTGTCGTCATCCTGTGCACTTCTGTTGTATGTCTAGTTTATTTATTGCACCTTAAGTATAATTTAGTTTTATCTCTATGTTTAGCTCTATGTTTGTCTGCATCACTGTACTTTGTCTTGACTTTGTTATGTGTAGCACCTCTGGTCTAGGAGGAACGTTGTTTCACTTCACTGTGTACTGCATCAGCTATATATGATTGAAGTGACAATAAAGCTTCTTTGACTTTGACTTTGATATTACTCCAGTACGCATGCACAAAATGAACCTCAATTTATCCAGATTCTGCAATAAATGCAAGGGGGAACTCTCATACACTGCTTTTGGGAGTGTTTCAAAGAACAAAAGTTCTGGTCAGGTGTTTTCTTGAAATTGGAGAAGATTTTCTCCTGCCCTCTGCAGTTAGGACCTAGAATCTGCCTACTGGACCTTATACAGGAACTCCCTTATGGTTTAAAGGTACTCAGCTCTTGCTCTTCTTTGTCCCTAACAAAGCCCACTTCCCAGTGCTAAGAGACAAACCCTTTAAGTTTCATAGGATTTCATAGACGTTTCATAGATTTGGGACCCCTTCCTTAAATATCTAGGTGTAGAGGCAGAACATGTGTAACAAAGGATTGGCTGAATCCATTGGTGGTGTTGATAGCAACTTGAATAAATACACCAAGATAATCCCACAAAACAGCAAGGCAGAAAGCAGGTTGACAGAACAGGAATAAAGTCCAAAAATCAGAAAACACAGTCGTCATGGCTAACAAGTCCAACAAGGGCTAAGACAAGAGCAATAAATCTAAAAAAACAGAGCAAAAGGTCATACACAATGAAACACAGTCAGCATGGCAACCATATCCAGTAAGGGCAAAGACAAAAGGCAATTAATTCAAAAATAGTGCAAATGGTCATACACAATGGCAGAGAAATGATGGCAAAACAAACAGCTAACGATACTTTGCGTTGATTCACGGCATGCACACTAAATGTCCATAGATGTGGAAGTGAAAACCAGAAGTGAACCTCAGTAAACCAGAAGTTCCAGAAGTGCTAATATTTGGGTGAGGGTTCGCTCTGGTGGACCAGAACTGTGGGTGATGTAACAATATGTTATCCCTGAGAATAAAAAATCTAGCATTGAGGGGATAGCGGTGTAGTTAAGTAACCCCTCCCCCACTTTTTATTTATTTATTTATTTATTTATTTATTTATTTATTTATTTATTTATTTATTTCCATTTCAGTTATATATTCCATTTATAATGTCTGTGATATCCCTTCCTCTGTATTTTGCTGTTTTTATTTTGTTTGTGTATTGTTATGTATTATTATTATTACTATTATTTTAAATGATTCCTGTAATTCCCAAAAAATGCAATAAAAAAAAAACTTGATCAAAAATGTGTCTTCTAAATGGACAATGACCTGAGAATACCTGCAAAGTCATGGGAAAATGGCTTAATTGCAACAAAGTCAAGGTATTGGTGTGATCAGTACAAAGCCCTGAATTCAATCCTATAGAAAATTTGTGAGCAGAACTCAGTTACAGCATTTCTGTCTACAGGAATGGGCAAAAATTCCAGCAACCTATTGTGAGAAGTTTCACCCAAATGAAACTATTTAAAGGCAATACTACCAAATGCTAACCAAGTATGTAGGTATCTGATCCACTGAGAATGTGATGAAAGAATTAAAAACTAAAATAAATCATTTTCTCAACAAGAATGGGAATTCTCTTTCTTGTTCTGATGTTTCACATTCTTAAAATGAAATAGTTATCTTGATGGTAAATAACTATTGAAATAGTTATCTTTAATAGTTATTCAAGATAGTTAATGTTCTCCATGCTTAATTTCAGGAATTGTGTCTGGAAATGTGTTTAAATGTGTTTGGCTTTCTAACCCTCTGACTTCAACTGTATATATAAACTATTTACTTTACCAAAATCTGCAATTTACACCATGATGGTGGTATGTATTTGCTGGTGTACCATCATAATTATTCTCAGGTTGAATCCTGAACAGCTGATGAAAATGATTACATTAATTATTTTCTGTTGTTGTAGGACTCAACCCTGCAGAGAGGAAATGTTACAGACTGACTTCAGTGTGTTTGCTGCTGCTGTGTTTTCTCCTGCTGACTACCATCACCGTGCTGTGGATCAAATTCAGCATCCTTAGTAGAGAAAAAGCAAAGCTGGAGACCAGTTACGATACCCTGACTATAGAGAGAGACCAGTTACAGGCCAGTTACAACAACCTGATTACAGAGAGAAACCATTTACAGGCCAGTTGCAACACCCTGACTAATGAGAGAATCCAGCTACTTGAGAAAAACGATGAATTTCAGAAGAAATCGAATAATTTTGGTGAGTACATTTTGTAACAGAATCTATGAATAAAAAATGCCAGAGCCCAAGGATTATGTACAGTTAATACTTTTACAGGTTTGTCGTTTCTAACCTCATCCTAATTCCCAGCTGTAAATTTTTACTCAGTGGCAGTGAATTACATTATTTATTTCAACAAGCACACTTGTAGCCCAGCATGGCAGCTTTCGATATTCTACGCTTTCACAATTATTTTCTGGCAAACATTCAGAGTATATATTGAGAGCAAATTTTATTTACTGTCTGCTTCACCTAAGGATGCAGGATCTTTCCAGCACTCTAGCTCAAAGTTCTATTCTGGATTCTGTTTTATGTACACTGTCTGGCCAAAAAAATTGTTTCAGTAAGCTTACAGTGACACCAGTACTTCTACCTCCAAACCACCAGAGGGAACCCTCACCAGAGTACTGAGCGCTTTCAGGTCACATGGATCACTCCCTGGTTTGCGCACATTTAAATCGAGCTTGCATTATTGTTTAATGTGAAGTATTGTCAGCATTTCCCTGATGCTTCCTTAGAGAATACTTCATCACACACCAAGATGAAGTGCTTGTGACCTACCGCAGACAACTCATGGCACTACATGCCATGAACACCCTCCTGATGCAGGCCCTGCAAGGTCTTCCCACAGGTAGGGCCTTCCTGTGGCAGGGTGAAAAATTCTTTACAGACCAACCTTCATGATGTCCCTACTTATCAGAAAGGCCCTGGATTGGGTATCAGTGGTCTGGGACAACAATTCACAGGTGTGCACTTCCTTCTTACACTTTTCCCAGCTCATCAGGGAGGTATTTGAGTGCCCAGAAGAAGGAAAGGTGGTGTCAGTACAGTTACTCCAACTGTGGCAGTACTTCAACTCAGCTGTGGACTACCCCAAGAAATTCCAGACAGTGGCGGCACAAATTGGATGGAATGACACACCAAAATCTTGCAGATGGCTGCTTCATTGGCTCATTTCGGTTAGCACATACTGTACAGGAGGTTATTTATTTGCTTCTCCTTGGTCCCTCAAATTTACTCCCTTACATAATAAATCTTACACCCTGTGGGATCCTTATGCCGTAATGATCTCCTCCTCTCTTGGTATGAATGTATAGTGAATGCAATTTTGATCTTCACTGATAACTAACCAAGAAACCCTTTATTAGCAAAGTAGATTGAATATTGTTAAACATCATGCCCTTCTCACATAAATAAGTTACAATCCCACAGTCATACCTGTAACTTCTGAATTGTGCTTGAGTCTGTAGTAGCATCTAAGGTCTGAATACAGATACAGAAAATATTTATTTGGCACATTTTGTCCAAACTCTAAATGTTATTCTGAATAAATATGTTATTCTGTTTGATCAGTTTCACTTTTAACTGATGGGTGGCGATATTTTAACTCCCATATTTACTACATCTCTACTGCGGAGAAAAACTGGGATGAGAGCAGACAGGACTGCAGAGGGAGAGGAGCAGACCTGGTGATCATTAACAGCAAAGAGGAACATGTGAGTGTGTGTGTGTGGGAGTGTGTGTGAGAGAGAGAACTGAGTTTCTGTATTCATATTGTTTTATTATAGTTATGACAGTTCATAGAGAGAAAATACTTTAATATTGTATATTGTTTTCTTAATTCCAGGAGTTTATCAGAAAACAGTTGCGCAACAGTGACTCTTGGATTGGTCTGAGTGACCGAGACAAAGAGGGGGAGTGGAAATGGGTGGATGGTACACCACTGACTGACCCGTAAGAAACTTGTATTGATTTGTGTTTATTCCCAAGCACATTACCATTTAAGAAAGAGTACTACCAGGTGGTTTTCAACTGACTGATAATTTTATACAACGTTGAAGTAAATGCTAAGATAATAGAATTTGGTATCACTTTTATATTCTCATCACACTATTTATATTATTGCAACAGTGATTAAGAATCTTAGTGAAGCTAATTAGCTAAATTAGATGTGAGGAATTTGAGGTAACTGATCTGTTTCTAAATCTCTGCTTTTCAGGTATTGGGTAAAGGGGGAACCGAATGATGTAGGTAATGAGGACTGTGTAAAGATGTTTGGTATTCTAATAAATAATGGATGGAATGACATTCCATGCTCAATTTCGAATATATGGATCTGTGAGAAAAGTTATTAGAAGTGAAACAGTACAGAAAAATGATTCACAAATCAAGCTGAATTTATGGAGTATTTCAGTTCAAGTTTTATTCTATGCAGTGTTTAAAAGTTATTTTATTATATGTAATTCTTAAAACTCACAAAGTACAAAAATGATCTTTACCTATGATGTAAAATTGATTTTTATTCACTTATACCTGCATTCAATTATTGAGTACTGTAATATATGGAGCTACTTGTTGCAGTATCATTATATCAATAAATATCATTTAAAAGCAAAAATCATTCTAGAACGCAAAGCTCTACAGTCCAGGTATGAGAAGTATTTTCAGACATGTATGTATTTTTCTTTAATCTAATTTCTGTTAAGTCATATTTATATTCCAGGGAAACATTTATGGAGTTCCTAATCTTTCAAATGCTTAATTTAAATAAAGAAAAATAGATGACCAATAATTTTGGAACATAGTAATTATCTTATAGCAATTTTTTTTAGAATAATAATAATAATAATAATAAATTCATTTTACTTTTGCTGGTGGAAGTTCCCTATTTCTCGTTATCCCTAATGATGTCTATGATGCCATGAGGTTTGGACACATATAATAACCTGAATAGGGAAAACCCCATGGAGGCTTGCTGTTAGTGACGTGTTGCAGAGTGGACCCAAATACAGGGTGAGAAGGCAGGTGAAGGGTTAAAAGGTTTAATGGAGCTCAAAAACACAACACAGTCCCAAAATACTTCAAACATAGAGTAACATAGAGTAGCTAAGCTCCTAAGTACAAAAGGGAATAAAGTCTCAGTCAGAACAGACATTTCTGTATAAATCCCAGTATTTTTTTTCATAAAGTTCGTAAACACAAGCTTGGTCGCCCTCTAGTGGTGAGGATGTGCATGAAACATTTAATGACAATTAACTGAGCAAAGATACCAGTGACAGCAATTTGCTCATTTCCTACTGTGGTCCCTGAGCAGGTAAATAGAGACAAACATATTCAATTCAGTTCAGTTTTATTTGAATAGAGCAGCTTTACAGGAATATAAAAATCCAGAATAAAAATGATAAAAGTTTATAATTTAAATGTCTATTTATCCCTAATAAGTAATAAAAAACATACACACATTAAACTTCCACACATACGTAGAGCAGTAGCCTCCTATTCACCCTACACACACACACACACACACACACACGTACACACACACACACACTCGACTGACTGAGCGACTCATCATGAACCAGTTCACAAGCTGGACTCACTGAACGACTCATCATTAATCAGTTCACATGCTCGACTCACTGAGCGACTCATAATGAATCAGTTCACACGCTCGACTCACTGAGCGACTCATCTTCAAACACTTAACATGCTCGACTCACTGAGCAACTCATCATGAATCAATCCAAATGCTCGACTTACTGAGCGACTCGTCATGAATCAGTTCACACGCTCGACTCACTGAGCGGCTCGTCATGAATCAGTTCACACGCTCGACTCACTGAGCGGCTCGTCATGAATCAGTTCACACGCTCGACTCACTGAGCGGCTCGTCATGAATCAGTTCACATGCTCGACTCACTGAGCGGCTCGTCATGAATCACTTCACATGCTCGACTCACTGAGTGACTCGTCATGAATCACTTCACATGCTCGACTCACTGAGTGACAGCGTGAATGTTGTTTATAAAAATGTACAATTTGACCACCTTCCACTCACCAAGCTGAGTTTATGAATACTCATTCATAAATATACTAATCTTTTATAGTAACGCTAAAAGTCACACAGTGTGTCAAGAAAATACTACACACACTACACTATTAATTCAAAATACTTCCTTTATGATGCACATAGTATAATAATGTAAAGTGAAAATATAACAAACTGTAGTAACATAACATTTTAGTATATTATATTATATTAAAATATAAGATTTTATTAATATATATATATTAGGGCTGGGCAAGATAACACGTTATTATCGCGTTATTATCGTGTTAACTCATTAATTAATTAACGCCAACAATTATTTTATCGCGCATTAACGCAGTTTTTATTATTTTGTAAATTATTTTAAAAGTCTGTTGCTCATTGGCTCTGAATACACATACAGACAAACCATGGGTGACGGAAGGGGTGGGATCTTGATCCGTATTGGCTTGGGATGAACGTCATCACGCGTCTCAACCAATGAGAGCATTCGGGATGACCGTAAGACTGCTGCGGCGCTCAGAGGAACCGGAGAAGAGATAGAACTGGAGGATAAACAGACATGGAGAAAGGCAACGAACTTTTACATGGACATTTTCGTTTCTAACTTCTTCCAGACGGCCGACAGATAGATAGATAGATCTATCTATCTATCTGCCTACCCACCCACCCACCTATCTATCTATCTATCTATCTATCTATCTATCTATCTATCTATCTATCTAGCTATCTAGCTATCTATCTATCTGCCTACCCACTTACCTATCTATCTATCTATCTATCTATCTATCTATCTATCTATCTATCTATCTATCTATCTATCTATCTATCTATCTATCTATCTGCCTACCCACTTACCTATCTATCTATCTATCTATCTATCTATCTATCTATCTATCTATCTATCTATCTATCTATCTGCCTACCCACTTACCTATCTATCTATCTATCTATCTATCTATCTATCTATCTATCTATCTATCTATCTATCCATCTATCTATCTATCTATCTATCTATCTATCTATCTATCTATCTATCTATCTATCTGCCTACCCACTTATCTATCTATCTATCTATCTATCTATCTATCTATCTATCTATCTATCTATCTATCTATCTATCTATCTATCTGCCTACCCACTTATCTATCTATCTATCTATCTATCTATCTATCTATCTATCTATCTATCTATCTATCTATCTATCTATCTATCTATCTATCTGTCGGCCGTCTGGAAGAAGTTAGAAACGAAAATGTCCATGTAAAAGTTCGTTGCCTTTCTCCATGTCTGTTTATCCTCCAGTTCTATCTCTTCTCCGGTTCCTCTGAGCGCCGCAGCAGTCTTACGGTCATCCCGAATGCTCTCATTGGTTGAGACGCGTGATGACGTTCATCCCAAGCCAATACGGATCAAGATCCCACCCCTTCCGTCACCCATGGTTTGTCTGTATGTGTATTCAGAGCCAATGAGCAACAGACTTTTAAAATAATTTACAAAATAATAAAAACTGTGTTAATGCGCGATAAAATAATTGTTGGCGTTAATTAATTAATGAGTTATTATAACGATAATAACGCGACAATAACGCGATAATAACGCGTTAACCTGCCCAGCCATATTCATTCTATTTAATTTCATCTCATTGCTGTTTTCCCTTCTTGGTCTCTTTCACTTGCAGCTCGGCTGGCTGTGGAGCCTGAAGCGATAAACACAGGTGTATTCAGAGTGACCCCAATTACTCAGGATCCTCAGCTCCACCAGCTGAAACAGCTGACTGGGACAGTCCTGAAAAACACAACCAGCCACAGTATAACACATACAGGAAGTTCTGAAAGTCAGAGTCCACTTTATCATGTGCACCTTACTGTGAGTCCCTACTGCCTTCACTCACACATTTTACCACTTTTGTTATGAAGAATTGTGTCATTTCTTTTGTGTAATTGTGAAAATCATTCTTTCTCACCGGAAGTTTGAAGGTCTGGATCGGTTCTCCGTTCTGGTCATAGGTGAATATTCCAAGAGTTGTTTTTTCATTATTCATGCTGTCCAGTCCCTGTAGTGTGTTTTAATAAAAAGTGTAAAATATTATTATTATTATTATTATTATTATTATTATCATTATCATTATCATTATTATTATTATTATTATTATTATTATTATTATTATTATCATTATCATTATTATTATTATTATTATTATTATCATTATCATTATTATTATTATTATTATCATTATCATTATCATTATTATTATTATATGTGTTTGTGTCGACTCACATAAACTATGAAGTCTTTGGGTGCGGACATGATTTGTTGGCCGGGAGAAAGCACTCGGGGCAGGTGCTGCAGGGTAACGTGGGTGATTCTTATAGGATAAAGCAGGGAGATGACCAGGTGCCCTTCAGATCCTTTAAATCCCCAACATTTACCGGGGTAGACCTCCGGCTGTGCGCACACACACACACACACACACACACGCACACAAACAGACACTTATTAATTCATTTACACAGCTACTAATGGAGTTATAGCTGAGTGTGTAGTTGTGGCTATGTGTGTTACCTGTAAAACAGTCTCAGGGCCGTGGTTTTTGCACCAGAATTTGACACCGAACAGACTGCAGTATTTGGTTTTATAAGTCTCTGAACTGGTTAGCACAGTCGCACCTACACACACACATACACCACATCATTATTTACAAGCCTTGAACCATTGCACAATTTGTCATCTTACAACATGGAACTGTTGCTTGCTTCTCTAATCCCCTCTTTACCCCCTCACTGACTTTTCGTATCTAGACAGATTTGTGGTTTGTATTCTTACCATTTTTAATAACAGATTTACCCTAAACAGCTCATTTCAACATGAAGGACTAGAGAGTTCATGTGTTACCTAAAGACTCCAGAGCGTAATCAGCCATTCCAATATCATCAGCTTTGTGAAGACTCAGGGCACTGTGTAACTTATCCTGTGAAATAAATGAAATAAATGAATAAAATGTTCATTATGTGATGAAGAGCCAGCTTTCTCCAGACAAACTACAGTCATTGTATTTACCCAGCACTGTTATAAGCTTTTATTAACTGGCTAATGTGTGTGTGAGTTTTCTTACCTTGAATTCAAGCCTGTAATCTCTTACAGTCTGTTTCAGTGACTCAATCTCTTTCTGAGAAAACAAACAGAATGAAAACAGTAACCGGAGAATTAACCCTAAACGTTAACCACCAAACACTACACCCTAAACACTACACCCTACACAATAAACACTACACCCTACATCCTAAACACTACACCCTACACCCTAAACAGTACACCCTACACCATAAACACTTCACCCTACACCATAAACACTATGCCCTACACATTACACCCTACACCCTAAACACTATGCCCTACACATTATACCCTAAACACTATGCCCTACACATTATACCCTAAACACTATGCCCTACACATTATACCCTAAACACTATGCCCTACACATTACACCCTACACCATAAACACTATGCCCTACACATTACACCCTACACCCTAAACACTATGCCCTACACATTATACCCTAAACACTATGCCCTACACATTACACCCTACACCCTAAACACTATGCCCTACACATTACACCCTACACCCTAAACACTATGCCCTACACATTACACCCTACACCATAAACACTATGCCCTACACATTACACCCTACACCCTAAACACTATGCCCTACACATTACACCCTAAACACTATGCCCTACACATTATATCCTAAACACTATGCCCTACACATTACACCCTACACCCTAAACACTATGCCCTACACATTACACCCTACACCCTAAACACTATGCCCTACACATTACACCCTACACCATAAACACTATGCCCTACACATTACACCCTACACCATAAACACTACACCCTACACCATAAACACTTCACCCTACACATTATACCCTAAACACTATGCCCTACACATTACACCCTACACCATAAACACTACACCCTACACCATAAACACTTCACCCTACACATTATACCCTAAACACTATGCCCTACACATTACACCCTACACCATAAACACTACACCCTACACCATAAACACTTCACCCTACACATTATACCCTAAACACTATGCCCTACACATTACACCCTACACCCTAAACACTATGCCCTACACATTATACCCTAAACACTATGCCCTACACATTACACCCTACACCCTAAACACTATGCCCTACACATTATACCCTACACCCTAAACACTATGCCCTACACATTACACCCTACACCCTAAACACTATGCCCTACACATTATACCCTAAACACTATGCCCTACACATTACACCCTACACCCTAAACACTATGCCCTACACATTATACCCTAAACACTATGCCCTACACATTACACCCTACACCCTAAACACTATGCCCTACACATTACACCCTAAACACTATGCCCTACACATTACACCCTACACCCCAAACACTATGCCCTACACATTACACCCTACACCATAAACACTACACCCTACACCATAAACACTTCACCCTACACATTATACCCTAAACACTATGCCCTACACATTACACCCTACACCATAAACACTACACCCTACACCATAAACACTTCACCCTACACATTATACCCTAAACACTATGCCCTACACATTACACCCTACACCATAAACACTACACCCTACACCATAAACACTTCACCCTACACATTATACCCTAAACACTATGCCCTACACATTACACCCTACACCCTAAACACTATGCCCTACACATTACACCCTACACCCTAAACACTATGCCCTACACATTACACCCTAAACACTATGCCCTACACATTACACCCTACACCCTAAACACTATGCCCTACACATTACACCCTAAACACTATGCCCTACACATTATACCCTAAACACTATGCCCTACACATTACACCCTACACCCTAAACACTATGCCCTACACATTACACCCTAAACACTATGCCCTACACATTATACCCTAAACACTATGCCCTACACATTACACCCTAAACACTATGCCCTACACATTACACCCTAAACACTATGCCCTACACATTACACCCTAAACACTATGCCCTACACATTACACCCTACACCCTAAACACTATGCCCTACACATTATACCCTAAACACTATGCCCTACACATTATACCCTAAACACTATGCCCTACACATTACACCCTACACCCTAAACACTATGCCCTACACATTACACCCTACACCCTAAACACTATGCCCTACACATTACACCCTACACCCTAAACACTATGCCCTACACATTATACCCTACACCCTAAACACTATGCCCTACACATTACACCCTACACCCTAAACACTATGCCCTACACATTACACCCTAAACACTATGCCCTACACATTACACCCTAAACACTATGCCCTACACATTACACCCTACACCCTAAACACTATGCCCTACACATTACACCCTAAACACTATGCCCTACACATTACACCCTAAACACTATGCCCTACACATTACACCCTAAACACTATGCCCTACACATTACACCCTACACCATAAACACTATGCCCTACACATTATACCCTAAACACTATGCCCTACACATTACACCCTACACCCTAAACACTATGCCCTACACATTACACCCTAAACACTATGCCCTACACATTACACCCTACACCCCAAACACTATGCCCTACACATTACACCCTACACCATAAACACTACACCCTACACCATAAACACTTCACCCTACACATTATACCCTAAACACTATGCCCTACACATTACACCCTACACCATAAACACTACACCCTACACCATAAACACTTCACCCTACACATTATACCCTAAACACTATGCCCTACACATTACACCCTACACCCTAAACACTATGCCCTACACATTACACCCTACACCCTAAACACTATGCCCTACACATTATACCCTAAACACTATGCCCTACACATTACACCCTACACCCTAAACACTATGCCCTACACATTATACCCTACACCCTAAACACTATGCCCTACACATTATACCCTAAACACTATGCCCTACACATTACACCCTACACCCTAAACACTATGCCCTACACATTATACCCTAAACACTATGCCCTACACATTACACCCTACACCCTAAACACTATGCCCTACACATTATACCCTAAACACTATGCCCTACACATTACACCCTACACCCTAAACACTATGCCCTACACATTACACCCTAAACACTATGCCCTACACATTACACCCTACACCCCAAACACTATGCCCTACACATTACACCCTACACCATAAACACTACACCCTACACCATAAACACTTCACCCTACACATTATACCCTAAACACTATGCCCTACACATTACACCCTACACCATAAACACTACACCCTACACCATAAACACTTCACCCTACACATTATACCCTAAACACTATGCCCTACACATTACACCCTACACCATAAACACTACACCCTACACCATAAACACTTCACCCTACACATTATACCCTAAACACTATGCCCTACACATTACACCCTACACCCTAAACACTATGCCCTACACATTACACCCTAAACACTATGCCCTACACATTATACCCTAAACACTATGCCCTACACATTACACCCTAAACACTATGCCCTACACATTACACCCTAAACACTATGCCCTACACATTACACCCTAAACACTATGCCCTACACATTACACCCTACACCCTAAACACTATGCCCTACACATTATACCCTAAACACTATGCCCTACACATTATACCCTAAACACTATGCCCTACACATTACACCCTACACCCTAAACACTATGCCCTACACATTACACCCTACACCCTAAACACTATGCCCTACACATTACACCCTACACCCTAAACACTATGCCCTACACATTATACCCTACACCCTAAACACTATGCCCTACACATTACACCCTACACCCTAAACACTATGCCCTACACATTACACCCTAAACACTATGCCCTACACATTACACCCTAAACACTATGCCCTACACATTACACCCTACACCCTAAACACTATGCCCTACACATTACACCCTAAACACTATGCCCTACACATTACACCCTTAACACTATGTCCTACACATTACACCCTAAACACTATGCCCTACACATTACACCCTACACCCCAAACACTATGCCCTACACATTACACCCTACACCATAAACACTATGCCCTACACATTACACCCTACACCATAAACACTATGCCCTACACATTACACCCTAAACACTATGCCCTACACATTACACCCTACACCCCAAACACTATGCCCTACACATTACACCCTACACCATAAGCACTATGCCCTACACATTACACCCTACACCATAAACACTATGCCCTACACATTATACCATAAATACTATGCCCTACACATTACACCATAAACACTATGCCCTACACATTACACCCTAAACACTATGCCCTACACATTACACCCTACACCATAAACACTATGCCCTACACATTACACCCTAAACACTATGCCCTACACATTACACCCTACACCCCAAACACTATGCCCTACACATTACACCATAAGCACTATGCCCTACACATTACACCCTACACCATAAACACTATGCCCTACACATTATACCATAAATACTATGCCCTACACATTACACCATAAACACTATGCCCTACACATTACACCCTAAACACTATGCCCTACACATTACACCCTACACCATAAACACTATGCCCTACACATTACACCATAAACACTATGCCCTACACATTACACCCTACACCCCAAACACTATGCCCTACACATTACACCCTACACCATAAACACTATGCCCTACACATTACACCATAAACACTATGCCCTACACATTACACCCTACACCCCAAACACTATGCCCTACACATTACACCATAAACACTATGCCCTACACATTACACCCTAAACACTATGCCCTACACATTACACCCTACACCCTAAACACTATGCCCTACACATTACACCATAAGCACTATGCCCTACACATTACACCCTACACCCCAAACACTATGCCCTACACATTACACCATAAGCACTATGCCCTACACATTACACCCTACACCATAAACACTATGCCCTACACATTACACCATAAGCACTATGCCCTACACATTACACCCTACACCCTAAACACTATGCCCTACACATTACACCATAAGCACTATGCCCTACACATTACACCCTACACCATAAACACTATGCCCTACACATTATACCATAAATACTATGCCCTACACATTACACCATAAACACTATGCCCTACACATTACACCCTAAACACTATGCCCTACACATTACACCCTACACCATAAACACTATGCCCTACACATTACACCATAAACACTATGCCCTACACATTACACCCTACACCCCAAACACTATGCCCTACACATTACACCCTACACCATAAACACTATGCCCTACACATTACACCATAAACACTATGCCCTACACATTACACCCTACACCCCAAACACTATGCCCTACACATTACACCATAAACACTATGCCCTACACATTACACCCTAAACACTATGCCCTACACATTACACCCTACACCCCAAACACTATGCCCTACACATTACACCATAAACACTATGCCCTACACATTACACCATAAACACTATGCCCTACACATTACACCATGAACACTATGCCCTACACATTACACCCTACAGCCTAAACACTATGCCCTACACATTATACCATAAATACTATGCCCTACACATTACACCATAAACACTATGCCCTACACATTACACCCTACACCCTAAACACTATGCCCTACACATTACACCCTAAACACTATGCCCTACACATTACACCCTACACCCTAAACACTATGCCCTACACATTATACCATAAATACTATGCCCTACACATTACACCATAAACACTATGCCCTACACATTACACCCTAAACACTATGCCCTACACATTACACCCTACACCCCAAACACTATGCCCTACACATTACACCATAAACACTATGCCCTACACATTACACCCTAAACACTATGCCCTACACATTACACCCTACACCCCAAACACTATGCCCTACACATTACACCATAAACACTATGCCCTACACATTACACCCTACACCCTAAACACTATGCCCTACACATTACACCCTAAACACTATGCCCTACACATTATACCATAAATACTATGCCCTACACATTACACCATAAACACTATGCCCTACACATTACACCCTAAACACTATGCCCTACACATTACACCCTACACCCCAAACACTATGCCCTACACATTACACCATAAACACTATGCCCTACACATTACACCCTAAACACTATGCCCTACACATTACACCCTACACCCCAAACACTATGCCCTACACATTACACCCTAAACACTATGCCCTACACATTACACCCTACACCCCAAACACTATGCCCTACACATTACACCCTACACCATAAACACTACACCCTACACCATAAACACTTCACCCTACACCATAAACACTACACCCTACACCATAAACACTTCACCCTACACATTATACCCTAAACACTATGCCCTACACATTACACCCTACACCATAAACACTACACCCTACACCATAAACACTTCACCCTACACATTATACCCTAAACACTATGCCCTACACATTACACCCTACACCCTAAACACTATGCCCTACACATTACACCCTACACCCTAAACACTATGCCCTACACATTACACCCTAAACACTATGCCCTACACATTACACCCTAAACACTATGCCCTACAAATTACACACTACACCCTAAACACTATGCCCTACAAATTATACCCTAAACACTACACCCTACACATTACACCCTACACCCTAAACACTACACCCTACACATTACACCCTACACCCTAAACACTATGCCCTACACATTACACCCTACACCCTAAACACTATGCCCTACACTATATGTAGTAAATTGTAAGGAACTGATGTTACTTACAAATAAAGCGGCGTGATCCGCTATGTCAGTGTGCTGCATTGAGTGCTCTCCATGCTGAGCCACGTATTTAGTAACACACAAGTAGCCTAAACAGGAACCTGCACAGAAACACACACAACACACACATGTGGCATCAACACAAAAGTCACACATAGAGCAGATGATTTTTGACAAACACACACACACTAGATTACACGTTTATCAGGTAAACTAGTGTACAGTGTGACATTTTTTAATAATTGTTGGTAAAAGATAATGACTATATGGACACACTCACCAAAACCCAGCTGGAGGAGGAAGAGGGCAAGATGTAAAATTACACAGTATCTGAGAAGAGATAGAGGGACAGGAGGGTCATACAGAGTCCAAACACACACACACACACACACACACACACACAGAGCTTACCTCCTGCAAAGGGAAGCCTGCTGATGAGGTGTATCAGATGCTTCTTTCTCTAAACAAGTAAAGAAATAAACATTATTTTACACATGTATCTCAGGATAATAAACTTAATGGCAGCATGACTTTTGTAAATCTGGTGAGAAATTTTAGTTTTTATTTTAGGCCTAGATGTGAAAATATACACTTTGATGAACTCACCTGATTTCAGGCTCTCTAATTCAATCATTCTGAAGTCATTAATTATATTGTGACAGACTCTGCCCATTTTGGGCTTTCTCTTTCTTTTCTTGAAGATCCTAGAGAAAGAGAGAGAGAGAGAGAGATAGTGTGAGAGAGAGAGAGAGAGAGAGAGTGTGAGAGAGAGGACAGATAACGACAATCACAGAGAGACGACTTGTTTGGTCAATTAACACACAACTCTTCCACAAACACACACACACACCTGACAGGGGTCTCCTTATAGCAGATCAGTCGAAAGGTGGGGTCATCGGGATGATCCGATTGTAGACATTTCTATTAAATGGTCACTAGATTCAAGCTGACAATATTCCTATATCCATCAGAGGCCTAATTTTTTTTACTGAGTTCTAAATTCAATTCAGGTGGAGAGTTAAAGATGATAATAATAACAACAGAAACTCGATAACTTCATGTATCTAATCTACCAATTAAATATATACGTTTACTTACTTACTTATTCTTATATGATGTTTTCCTCAACCACAGAATTACACTTTCACTGAATTACACAGAATTACACTTTCATACCTATTTTAGCTGATCTTTCACGGTTATGCCAAAATTGGTGCTGAACTACATTACCCATCAGCCCCAGTGAGTCACATGACCATGTCACTATGTCACTGATCACTAACACTTTCATGTTACTCCTCATTAGGACTGCTGTTTAACTTCATGTCTTTCTTTAAAAAAATTCAAGCTTTTGTTGTTTTAGTGTACTGTTGTGTGTATCATAGTCTACATGTTTATTGTACTGCTGTGTGTATCATAGTCTACATGTTTATTGTACTGTTGTGTGTATCATAGTCTACATGTTTAGTGTACTGCTGTGTGTATCATAGTCTACATGTTTAGTGTACTGCTGTGTGTATCATAGTCTCATAGTCTACATGTTTAGTGTACTGCTGTGTGTATCATAGTCTACATGTTTAGTGTACTGTTGTGTGTATCATAGTCTCATAGTCTACATGTTTAGTGTACTGCTGTGTGTATCATAGTCTACATGTTTAGTGTACTGCTGTGTGTATCATAGTCTCATAGTCTACATGTTTAGTGTACTGCTGTGTGTATCATAGTCTACATGTTTAGTGTACTGCTGTGTGTATCATAGTCTCATAGTCTACATGTTTAGTGTACTGCTGTGTGTATCACAGTCTCATAGTCTACATGTTTAGTGTACTGCTGTGTGTATCATAGTCTCATAGTCTACATGTTTAGTGTACTGCTGTGTGTATCACAGTCTACATGTTTAGTGTACTGCTGTGTGTATCATAGTCTACATGTTTAGTGTACTGCTGTGTGTATCATAGTCTACATGTTTATTGTACTGTTGTGTGTATCATAGTCTACATGTTTATTGTACTGCTGTGTGTATCATAGTCTACATGTTTAGTGTACTGCTGTGTGTATCATAGTCTCATAGTCTACATGTTTAGTGTACTGCTGTGTGTATCATAGTCTACATGTTTAGTGTACTGCTGTGTGTATCATAGTCTACATGTTTATTGTACTGCTGTGTGTATCATAGTCTCATAGTCTACATGTTTATTGTACTGCTGTGTGTATCATAGTCTACATGTTTATTGTACTGCTGTGTGTATCATAGTCTACATGTTTATTGTACTGTTGTGTGTATCATAGTCTACATGTTTAGTGTACTGCTGTGTGTATCATAGTCTACATGTTTATTGTACTGCTGTGTGTATCATAGTCTCATAGTCTACATGTTTAGTGTACTGTTGTGTGTATCATAGTCTACATGTTTATTGTACTGCTGTGTGTATCATAGTCTACATGTTTAGTGTACTGCTGTGTGTATCATAGTCTACATGTTTATTGTACTGCTGTGTGTATCACAGTCTACATGTTTAGTGTACTGCTGTGTGTATCATAGTCTACATGTTTATTGTACTGCTGTGTGTATCATAGTCTACATGTTTAGTGTACTGCTGTGTGTATCATAGTCTACATGTTTAGTGTACTGCTGTGTGTATCACAGTCTACATGTTTAGTGTACTGCTGTGTGTATCATAGTCTACATGTTTAGTGTACTGCTGTGTGTATCACAGTCTACATGTTTAGTGTACTGCTGTGTGTATCATAGTCTACATGTTTATTGTACTGCTGTGTGTATCATAGTCTACATGTTTATTGTACTGCTGTGTGTATCACAGTCTACATGTTTAGTGTACTGCTGTGTGTATCATAGTCTACATGTTTATTGTACTGCTGTGTGTATCATAGTCTACATGTTTATTGTACTGCTGTGTGTATCATAGTCTCATAGTCTACATGTTTATTGTACTGCTGTGTGTATCACAGTCTACATGTTTAGTGTACTGCTGTGTGTATCATAGTCTACATGTTTATTGTACTGCTGTGTGTATCATAGTCTACATGTTTATTGTACTGCTGTGTGTATCACAGTCTACATGTTTAGTGTACTGCTGTGTGTATCATAGTCTACATGTTTATTGTACTGCTGTGTGTATCATAGTCTACATGTTTAGTGTACTGTTGTGTGTATCATAGTCTACATGTTTAGTGTACTGCTGTGTGTATCATAGTCTACATGTTTAGTGTACTGCTGTGTGTATCACAGTCTACATGTTTAGTGTACTGCTGTGTGTATCATAGTCTACATGTTTAGTGTACTGCTGTGTGTATCATAGTCTACATGTTTATTGTACTGCTGTGTGTATCACAGTCTACATGTTTAGTGTACTGCTGTGTGTATCATAGTCTACATGTTTAGTGTACTGCTGTGTGTATCATAGTCTACATGTTTATTGTACTGCTGTGTGTATCACAGTCTACATGTTTATTGTACTGCTGTGTGTATCACAGTCTACATGTTTAGTGTACTGCTGTGTGTATCATAGTCTACATGTTTATTGTACTGCTGTGTGTATCATAGTCTACATGTTTATTGTACTGCTGTGTGTATCACAGTCTACATGTTTAGTGTACTGCTGTGTGTATCATAGTCTACATGTTTATTGTACTGCTGTGTGTATCATAGTCTACATGTTTAGTGTACTGCTGTGTGTATCATAGTCTACATGTTTAGTGTACTGCTGTGTGTATCACAGTCTACATGTTTATTGTACTGCTGTGTGTATCACAGTCTACATGTTTATTGTACTGCTGTGTGTATCACAGTCTACATGTTTAGTGTACTGCTGTGTGTATCATAGTCTACATGTTTATTGTACTGTTGTGTGTATCATAGTCTACATGTTTATTGTACTGCTGTGTGTATCATAGTCTACATGTTTAGTGTACTGCTGTGTGTATCATAGTCTACATGTTTAGTGTACTGCTGTGTGTATCATAGTCTACATGTTTTAGTGTACTGCTGTGTGTATCATAGTCTACATGTTTAGTGTACTGCTGTGTGTATCATAGTCTACATGTTTTAGTGTACTGCTGTGTGTATCATAGTCTACATGTTTAGTGTACTGCTGTGTGTATCATAGTCTCATAGTCTACATGTTTAGTGTACTGCTGTGTGTATCATAGTCTCATAGTCTACATGTTTAGTGTACTGCTGTGTGTATCATAGTCTACATGTTTAGTGTACTGCTGTGTGTATCATAGTCTACATGTTTATTGTACTGCTGTGTGTATCATAGTCTACATGTTTAGTGTACTGTTGTGTGTATCATAGTCTACATGTTTTAGTGTACTGCTGTGTGTATCATAGTCTACATGTTTAGTGTACTGCTGTGTGTATCACAGTCTACATGTTTAGTGTACTGCTGTGTGTATCATAGTCTACATGTTTAGTGTACTGCTGTGTGTATCATAGTCTACATGTTTATTGTACTGCTGTGTGTATCACAGTCTACATGTTTAGTGTACTGCTGTGTGTATCATAGTCTACATGTTTAGTGTACTGCTGTGTGTATCATAGTCTACATGTTTATTGTACTGCTGTGTGTATCATAGTCTACATGTTTAGTGTACTGCTGTGTGTATCATAGTCTCATAGTCTGTAAACATGTAAATATGAATAACTTTGATAGTGTTTCTGTAAATATGTAAATATAAATAACTGATACAGCGTTGTAGCTTCTCTGTCTTCCTCAAAGATCTGAAACAAGTCTCCCTCACGCTGATCTCTCCTGTCACCTGATACTTTTTTATTTATAGCTTTAATGGGTCAATGAGATGGTATTAACATAATAACATTAGTGAAACTATAAAAACAGAAGATTATAAAAAGGTTAAGTGAACAGTAGGGCTGTAACTAACGATTATTTTCATAATGGAATCATCGGGCGATTATTGTTTCGATTAATTCGGTGAATCGGATAAAACCCCCAAATTTTTTAAATACCTTTTTATTTTTATTTCAAATTAAATTTACACACTGGGTGTTACAAATATGAACGTAAAACTAAAACTTTATTTTTTCCAGCTTTTAAGCAGAAAACTTTTGACCTTTTTAAAACTTTTTGTGTTTCTTAAAGAGGCAGAACTACTAGACCACCAAGTTATGATCCATTCAGTCTTCCAGAAATTTGGCATTACATTATTTTTAATTGGAAACACATACTGATTAAAACTTTAAAACAAATATTGTTTGTTTATAAATTCCCATCTACAGGACACAATTGTCATAAATTCCCATCTACAGGACACAATTGTCATAAATTCCCATCTACAGGACACAATTGTCATAAATTCCCATCTACAGGACAGAATTGTCATAAATTCCCATCTACAGGACAGAATTGTCAAAAATTCCCATCTACAGGACACAGTTGTCAAAAATTCCATCTACAGGACAGAATTGTCAAAAATTCCCATTTACAGGACAGAATTGTCAAAAATTCCCATCTACAGGACACAACTGTCATAAATTCCCATCTACAGGACAGAATTGTCATAAATTCCCATCTACAGGACACAATTGTCATAAATTCCCATCTACAGGACAGAATTGTCAAAAATTCCCATCTACAGGACAGAATTGTCAAAAATTCCATCTACAGGACAGAATTGTCCTAAATTCCCATCTACAGGACACAATTGACAAAAATTCCATCTACAGGACACAACTGTCATAAATTCCCATCTACAGGACAGAATTGTCAAAAATTCCCATCTACAGGACAGAATTGTCAAAAATTCCCATCTACAGGACAGAATTGTCAAAAATTCCCATCTACAGGACAGAATTGTCAAAAATTCCATCTACAGGACAGAATTGTCCTAAATTCCCATCTACAGGACACAATTGACAAAAATTCCATCTACAGGACACAACTGTCATAAATTCCCATCTACAGGACAGAATTGTCAAAAATTCCCATCTACAGGACAGAATTGTCAAAAATTCCCATCTACAGGACAGAATTGTCAAAAATTCCCATCTACAGGACAGAATTGTCAAAAATTCCCATCTACAGGACAGAATTGTCAAAAATTCCCATCTACAGGACACAACTGTCATAAATTCCCATCTACAGGACAGAATTGTCAAAAATTCCCATCTACAGGACAGAATTGTCAAAAATTCCCATCTACAGGACACAACTGTCATAAATTCCCATCTACAGGACAGAACTGTCATAAATTCCCATCTACAGGACACAATTGTCAAAAATTCCATCTACAGGACACAACTGTCATAAATTCCATCTACAGGACAGAATTGTCAAAAATTCCCATCTACAGGACACAATTGTCAAAAATTCCATCTACAGGACACAATTGTCATAAATTCCATCTACAGGACAGAATTGTCAAAAATTCCCATCTACAGGACACAATTGTCAAAAATTCCATCTACAGGACACAATTGTCATAAATTCCATCTACAGGACAGAATTGTCAAAAATTCCCATCTACAGGACACAATTGTCAAAAATTCCATCTACAGGACACAATTGTCATAAATTCCATCTACAGGACAGAATTGTCAAAAATTCCCATTTTACAGGACAGAATTGTCAAAAATTCCCATCTACAGGACACAACTGTCATAAATTCCCATCTACAGGACAGAATTGTCAAAAATTCCATCTACAGGACAGAATTGTCAAAAATTCCCATCTACAGGACAGAATTGTCAAAAATTCCCATCTACAGGACACAACTGTCATAAATTCCCATCTACAGGACAGAATTGTCAAAAATTCCTATCTACAGGACAGAATTGTCAAAAATTCCCATCTACAGGACAGAATTGTCATAAATTCCCATCTACAGGACAGAACTGTCATAAATTCCCATCTACAGGACAGAATTGTCAAAAATTCCCATCTACAGGACACAATCTCCATAAATTCCCATCTACAGGACACAATCTCTATGACTTTCTATTTTGTTTTAATTGGACATTGTTTTAATTGGACTTAACGATCTTGCACTACAACTATTAGCGCTGTTTATCATCTACATTGTAAATGAGGAGTAATGCAGCGCTCTTTACACAATAAACACCGGACACTGTAAACATGTAGATAAAGCATTCACACAGAATAAAGCACTCACACAGAATAAAGCATTCACACAGAATAAAGCACTCACACAGAATAAAGCATTCACACAGAATAAAGCACTCACACAGAATAAAGCACTCACGCAGAATAAAGCACTCACGCAGAATAAAGCATTCACACAGAATAAAGCACTCACACAGAATAAAGCATTCACACAGAATAAAGCACTCACACAGAATAAAGCATTCACACAGAATAAAGCACTCACACAGAATAAAGCACTCACACAGAATAAAGCATTCACACAGAATAAAGCATTCACACAATAAAGCACTCACACAGAATAAAGCATTCACACAGAATAAAGCACTCACACAAAATAAAGCACTCACACAGAATAAAGCACTCACACAGAATAAAGCACTCACACAGAAGGCATGTTTATTTACAAATACAAGACACAGTGTTTAGGAATGGCTTTAAAAAGCGCCGAGGGCTCAGGCTGTGCCTTGATGAACGGCGCTGCTTGGAAAAGTTGAAATCATTTGAACATGAGACGCGCGAGGGGCTGCAAACGATGTGCGCGCGCAGCGGTCAAACACACTCGTATATCGCATTCACTGAAAAATAATGCAAAAGGAATTAGGAATAAAACACGTTCTGTGTGAATGACCCACACATTAAGCACACAAAACACTGACTATAAGAGTATGCACTGCCACAAACCAAACTAGCTGGCATTAGCTTGTTAGCTTGAGAATACGTACCTTCAAAGTGGTCGATATAACTCGAAACATACAAGTTTGAAGCCCTTCTCCTTTTTACTTGAAGGAGTGACCGATGCTAATCGTACAATTCGATGGACATCGTTCACTGTAATCCGTGGAAGTTCTTGGGAGCAGAGAGTGTAAAATGCCATGCTGATAGCTCTCACTGAAACGATTGGTAAAAAAGTCTCTTCTTTTCAGTTTCAGTTGTTCTGGGATTTTTAGGATACTCAATAGAGGGCGCTGAATGCACTGTTAATATATAAGAGTATATATCATATACACGACTCACAAAAAGTTAAGGATATTTGGCTTTTGGGTGAAATTCATGGAAAATGTAAAAAGTTCATGCTACAGTGATATTATATCATGAAAGTAGGACATTTAAGTAGAAGCATGCAATGGTGATTTCCTCATCTCAAACAATTTATTGAAACAAAAGCCAACAACAGTGGTGGGTATACCACAACAAAAAATGTCAGTGTCTCAATAATTGGTCATGTGCCCTTGACCATCAATTACAGCTTGACAACGACGTCTCATGCTGTTCACGAGTCGACTTATTGTCTGCTGAGGCATGGCATTCCACTCTTCTTGAAGGGCGGCCCTCAGGTCATTGAGGTTCCTGGGTGCAGGGTTACGAGCCTCTACACGGCGACTCAGCTGATTCCATAGGTTTTCTATGGGATTCAGGTCTGGAGAAAGTGCAGGCCACTCCATTTGAGGTACCCCAGCCTCCAGCAGCCGTTTCATAATGATGCGACTTAGATGAGCTGGAGCATTGTTGTCCATGAAGATGAAATTAGGCCTGTGTTGTTCATGCAGGGGCACAATGACTGGAATGACTGGACTGGATGTTATTCAGGTAGTATTGGCTTGTCACTGTACCATTCACAAGCTGTAGGGCAGTTCTGTATTGAGTAGACACACCTGCCCAGACTGTAACACCACCACAACAGTGGCTGATGCATAGCGCTCTCAATGACATCTCCAACATCGTTGGCAGCCATCATTTCTGCTCAGTGTGAATCGACTTTCATCAGAGAACAGCACTCCCTGGCCCATGCAAGATGCCTGGTGGTATGGTCAGGTACCCTTGCAGGTCGTCTAGCACACCGACCACACTGATGTAAATGGTTTGAAATGGTCTGACGTGACACTTGGGTGCCTCTCACCTCCCTTAAATGTGCCTGGAGTTGAGTGGCATTCATCATCCGGTTCCTCAGGGCACTGTTCACAATGAAGCGGTCATCAACCTGGGATGTGGCCAAAGGACATCCACTTCTATGCCTTTCTGTGACTCTTCCAGTCTCTCTGTATCTCTGTCGCAATCTGCTGATGACACTCTGTGACATTCTAAGCTCAGTGACCACTTCCCTCTGAGAACATCCTGTTTGAAGCCTCACAATGGCGAGGTACTGTTGATCAATTGTTAGGTGTGGTCTTGGTCTCATGATGTCAAAATGTGAACAGCATGATGAAGAGGACTGTTTAAATACCAATTCTAATTGAACCAGGACATTTATTGGTCGATTCATGGATCAAACACCAGTTGTGAATTTTGCCGTTAAGCACCTTGTTAGAGAACAGCAAGTTCTGCAAAAAGTACTGAAACACTGAACAGTTGGACATGTGCATTCAGAAGTGTAGAGAAGGTCAAATTAAGTTCACCTGTAAAAGTTATAGTGCATTTTAGGTGCATCCTGAAATTTCACCTGAAAGCCAAATATCCATAACTTTTTGTGAGTAGTGTATATATACAGTATACATATAAAAATTAAGTAAATTAATTATTCATACCAGTTACACTGTGGTCATATCACTGACTAGCAACCACCATCAGTGCTTATTGCTTATCAGTAATCAAGGCAAAATCCGATAATTGCACATAACAACTGTCCTAAAATAACTCGTTAAGTTGACCATCTGCCAACGTAATTACCAGTGCCATGTGTTTATTTTACAACATCCTGTGTATTGCGTTTTACCGAGTGTCGCGCCTGACACGCGTGTGTTTTGAGGTCAAATGCCAACTATTTTGGGTTCATGAATATTAATGAGGGGATATTCACAAAATGCGGTGATGAATACAGTTTCTATAGGTGCAAACTTTATTTGCATTTGACCAGCCTATGCTGAGAAATTAGTTCCCAAAATCAGCCCAAATTATTTGCACTTCCCGACCAGCTACAGTCAAAATGGTTAGATATTCTGAAAGTAGAGATTACAACCTTTCTTTTGGTATAAAAGCTATTTTTAGAAACAAACGCTTTACAACTCACATTTACATCTAAATCCACTCTTCCCGATCTTTTGACCCTGCGCAGTGGCCTAGATTAGCAAAAGAGTCGACACGCCATTTTGTGTAAGCTGCTTTGCCGAGACGCCATTTTGTGTAAGCTTCTTTGCCTACTTAGGCTACAAATCCATTCGTAGCACAGGAAATTTTCCAATTATTTAACAAGTGCATAAAATTATTAAGAAAATATTTTTGATAAATATGCAATTATTTACCACTATTAGAAGATACTTATTTTTAAATGAATGAAAATTGTAGGTCACAATTATATTGTAGGTCACAATTTGTTTGTTGTTTTTTTGACAACTTTTCTGCAAATTTTTTTCCAGATTGTGTTTTATAGCAAATTAAAGACAAAACATGGATTACAGTGAAAGTGAAAGTGAAAGTAAAGCCAGAATTTCTTCTTGCCTCTGGCATGATCCCAGAATGTATAAACTCTTGTTTTTCAATGACCATGTGAAATATCAAATGAAATAATATAGAGAAAGGTTTTTTTTTTTTTTTTTTTAAATCTACATCAGTTATGAAGTGAAACATTAAAATGTTTTTTAATAATGCCAATTCGTATCATTTACTTGATGTATACTCACTGGAACTTTGAAAACTGTGATGCCAAATATATAACTACATTGTAACATGATGTTAATGAGAATGTGTATTAATTACCAAATTTGTTAATAACTTCATCAAAAAAAATGTATTTGTAGCATTTTGCAAAACAATTGTTTATGGGATGGGATGTGTTACATGTTAAAAATGGTCTAAATAAGTGGTTCATTTGTGAAAACAAAAATGAAAATTGAGTTGTAAAGGAGCATTGGAATTCAATTTATTGCAAGGCAATATCTCTTCTACATCAAAAGTTATAGAAATTTAAAGGCAATCTTTTCTTATTTATATAGCGCAAAAATTCCCCAAAATGTTTTTTTTCCCCGATTTCAAGTGCTCACAACTTAATCTTGACCTATTTTGGAACTGCCTCAATGAGATCTTTCAGAATCAACCATTAAAACAAGAAAAATACTAAGCTGAAAATTTGATGGTGGAAAATTTGATGAAAGAGCAGTTACAGAAGCAAAATGATGAATTTCAGAAGAAGTTGAATGATTTAGGTGAGTACTTCTTGTAAAGGTGGTCTTTGTTTGTACTCCATGGATGAAAGAAATGACAAGAGACCATGGATTATTTAGTTACACATGCATTTACATGTTTGTTATTTCTGTCAACATCTTAATTCCCAGCCCTAAATTTTTATTCAGCTAGTGACAGAGGATTACATTATTTGCCTTATCAAGCACACTGGTAATACAGCATGGCACATTTTTCTGGCATGTATTAGGAGTATAGTGTAGCATAACTCTAGCTGAAGTTCCATGTTGGATTCAGTTTTATGTACACTACCTGGCCAAAAAAAAGTCACACACTCTAATATTTTGTTGGACTGACTTTTGCTTTGACTACGGCACATATTACTCATAATTTCCGTCCACAGTTGCATCAGTTTCTCACAAAGATTTTGTATTGATTATGGGAGAGTTGAAACACTGCTAGTCTTCTCCAGCACATCCCAAAGGTATTAATGGGGTTAAGGTCTTACAATTTAATTATAAAAAATAATGGTTTTCCACTTTTTAATAATGCCTTGGTAAGTTCTTAATCCAATTTTAATAGTTTCAGCAATCTCCTTATTTGTTTTCTTTGCTTGATGCAGGCAAATAATTTGACCCTTCTGAAACAGAATAACATCTTTTCCATGACCACAGGATATGTCTTCCAATATGCTTGTTTAATAATTGAGAAGCTACTCACTGCACCATTAGGGATAAATGGTAAAGAGGTAGTGGTAGCTCAATGGTTAAGGTGTTGCACCATCAGCAATAAAGTCATAATCATTAAACATCATTCCTTTGCCCCTTCCACTGCTGTCTCACATAAAAGTTACAAGCCCACAGGTGTAACTCATATAAACTCTGAATAGTGCTGGAGTCTGTAGTTGCATTCAAGGTCTGAATACAGATATGCACAGTTCACATATTTATTTGGCAGTTGGCACACTTTACCCAACTCTGAATACAGCACTTAATTTCTTATTCTGTTTGATTAGCTTGCAGTAAGGGGTGGCAATATTCCAATATTTACTACATCTCTACTGAGACAAAAAACTGGAATGACAGCAGACTGGACTGCAGAGGGAGAGGAGCAGACCTGGTGATCATAAACAACAAAGAGGAACAGGTGAGAGAGAGAGAGAGAGAGAGAGAGAGAGAGAAGAGAAAAGTTTTTATATTCTGCTACATGTAATTACAGCAGTTTATAGAAAGAGAGAAATGTTTTGATAATGGATTTAATTCTCTTAATCCCAGGAGTTCCTCATTAAAATGTTGAACAGCAGCCCAGCTTGGATTGGTCTGACTGACAGAGACACAGAGAATGTGTGGAAATGGGTGGATGGTACACCACTGACCACTGCGTAAGAGACTTGTATTTATTTATGTTTATTCCTAAATATCTCAGTGCTGCAAGTACAAAGTGTTTTTCTGCTGACTGAACAAAATGCTAAAATTATGTAATTTTAAAAACATAGGATCACCTAATCACAACAAAAGCTGTTTTGTTGCTATAGTCATTAAGAATCTTAGTGTACCGAAATCCGGTGCATGTTCCCTTCCTCGCCACCAGAGGGAACCCTCACCCGAATACTGACACATACCACACACTAACAGATCATTCTTTGCAAAGTTTTACCAGTTTACCTGCATTACCAAGCTGTTTGTTTCTGTGTATGGCCAAGATTTCCTGTTGCTTGATTTCTGATTTTGTCTGTGTTTATTTGGATTTGTCACCATGCTGATTGCTATTTTCTGGTTTTTGGACTCTGCCCCTTTCCTGTTTGTTCTTACTGATGCTCGATTTGGATTTGTATGCTTCGATTTCTTAATAAAACTCCACACATGGACTCTACATCTACTCCATCTGCATCATTGTTACACTCAGTAAATAAAAGCTGTTTGGTTGAATGTGTGGAATTGAAGTAAATGAACACTGATCCATTTCTAAATTGTGTTTCAGATACTGGGGTAAGGGGGAACCGAATAACAGGTGATGAGGACTGTGCTGAGATTTCAGGCAGACAAATTTGGAATGACATTCCATGCTCGTCTAAACAGCAATGGGTCTGTGAAAAAGTTGCATAGTGAAATGATACAATATTCACAAATCAAGCTGTGTTTATGGAGTAGTAGTTCAGTTCAGGTTTTATTATATGAAATGCTTTAAACAAACAAAAAACAGATTCAGACGAGTTTGAAAATACAGAAATTCAGCTGTAACTGTATTAGCCACTGTCATTGTATTTTCAGGTCAAATCGTGTGAAACTATTAATCTATAAGGAACATATACTTACAAGTGTATTATTTAAGGGTGTGAATTTTTTTGTGTGTCCTGTAGTTTGGTCTGCACAACCTGTTTTAGCAGAGAGTAATGTGTGAGCTGAGGAAACAGGACACAAGGGTGTAAAAAAGGGTGTGTACTTTATTAGGCATAATCCAGGTGCTTTTGTTTGGATCATTAATTATTAGAAATGTGTCCTTGGTGGGCCCGGGTTTGATTCCTGGGCAGGGAATTAACACTGAGGGATTTACTCTCAGTGCTGGTCCCTAGCCTGGAAAAAATGGGTGGGTTACATCAGGTAGGGTTTCTTTGCCCTCTTGCCATAAAACTTTTCAACTATCAGAAACTATTTATGGTTCCAGTGGTGTCATTTGGCAGTAAAGCAAATTGTAAAAGAATGATACGCTGTTGATGTTGCTCTCATGCAACAAGATCCACCAAAATCAATTGTGTAGTATCATATGTTTCTTTGTAGCTTATTTTATGTCAAATACTTCAAAGCAGAGCAATTAAACTTCTTTGTCTGATGCTGTAATAGTGAGATATTCAGAAACGTGTCCAGTGGGTTTATGTTTACTGAATATAGAAATCATATAAATCTTCTTTTAACAATGTATCTGATGCTATTCTGTAGATGATCATTTGTGTGTGTATATGGATAAGTAGGTAGCTACTGTTGTGTTGGGGGTGTTTCTATGCTATGTGTTGATTGTTATTTTGGAGAAAGTAGGCATGTGGGGTGTTCACACATTCAGTGACTTGAGCAACAAAGTGTGTGGAGATAATTTATATTAAGGAAGATCTGGTGATGTATGACAAAAATCAGTGAAAGCATCTATTGGTAAGTGACAGCACTGTGCTGTGCCACAATCTCTGGAGTAAAATGTGATAATTCCCTAATATTTTATACATTAAAATGTTTTACAGTTTTGATTTATTAAACCATTCCATGCAAACAGTACACAAATAAATGGAAAGTGTTTAGAATGTGTTTAAAATAAATAAAAATTATATTAACATTATTGTAACATCAAACTTGGCATCAGGCCAACAGAGGGAGCCCTTGCCCGAATTCTAACGCACCCACGAATAACACTTCCAGGGTTTTGTATTCTTAAGCAGCGTGTTCGCGACACCACAATGCGAAGTATTGTTCCCATAATGACCAAGCCTTGTGTGGATTATATTGCTGTTGGATTTACCGTGTATGGATTTTGTTTCATGTTTTCCGGTTTTCGAGTTTCCGTTTGTGAGTTTTGGTTTCGTTTGCCCTTCCGTGTATGATTTTGTCCGTTTTTACCCTTTTCTTCCGTTTTTTCCGATTTACGTCTTTGCTTTGCGTTTTGGTGCTAATAAAGCATGCTTATGGATCCTCAACCTTCTGCATCAGGCCAGTCCTAGCAGAATACTTCGCCTGAAGTGGATCCAGCAAATCTCCAGGCCATGATAGCATGTCAGGGAGCTATCATCTGGGCCTATGAAGAGCAGCTCGCAGCGCTACAAGCTGTATCAAAATACTCAACGGGAGATCGGGACGTGTCCGTCCAGCTGCTTGAGTTATGCCAAGGGATTACGCCGTACGCTTCTGGACCCTGGCCACGCAGAGTGGGTCAAACAATGTGGCACTGCTAGCGGTGTTTTGGGAAGGGCTACGTCCGGCTCCTCAGGCGGAGTTGGGACACCAATGTCTTACTCACCAGCTACATCACTAGTGGATAATCTGCTGCGTCAACACCGAGCTAACATCCGTCCTCGCCACAACGTGAGTGGTCATGAGACAGCACAGAGCTCCCGAGAGGAGGGCCCTGAGCCCATGCAGCTGGGTTGTATTCCGCCAGAGGAGCAAACAATGCTGTGATCACCTGCGGCTGTGTTTCTACTGTGGCGGCCGAGGACACAGAGTGGCGGAGTGCCCAGAGCGACCCATGACAACTAAGGTGGGGGAAAATTACTGTCATTCCAGCTTGACACTAACGGTAAGACTATACTCTGACCACATGTCATTTGTTGCCACAGTGCTGATCGACTGAGGAGCGGCCGTCAACCTAATTGATCAACATCTCGTGGAGAAACTCAGCCTTCCCACCATTTTGCATGATCCCTCTATGAGTGACGGCCATAGACAATCAACCGATCGGAAAGGGATACCTGACACGACAAACCACACCCCTCACCCATCAAGTTGGCTCTGTACGTCATGTCCTAAGAATCCCATTATCCTCGGTTTTCCCTGGCTACAGCACCATAACCCCTATGTGTCCTGGAAAGAGGGGGAATTAGTGTGCTGGTCACCACACTGCATTGAGAATTGTCTCCAGGACCCCATTTCACATCTCTGCCTCGCTACTTCAGTGGAAAGGCCAGTGGGAGTAGGTGCTGCGAACATCCCAAGGGAATACAGCAATTTCATGGAGGTATTCAGCAAGCAGAAGGCCACGTGCCTCCCTCCCCACCGCCCCTGGGACTGTGCCATCAATCTCCTGCCTAATGGCATGCCACCAAGGGCAGGATTTACCCTCTCTTGCGCCCAGAGCATAAAGCAATGGAGGAGTACATACAAGAAACCTTAGAGGTGGGCTACATTTGGCCATCAACCTCCCCTGCGGCCACAAGTTTTTTCTTTGTTGAGAAAAAGGATGGAGGATTACGCCCATGCATTGATTACTGTGGATTAAACGCCCTTACCATCCGATATCCCTATCCATTTCCGTTGGTGCCGGCAGCTGGTTTACTGATTTACTCCCCCTCAGGACCAGGACCAGGACCATGTGCAACATGTCCGCACCATTTTTACTCGACTCCTGCATCACCAACTGTATGTCAAAGCCAAGAAATGTGAGTTTCATGAAGAAACCATCACGTTTTTGGGGTACATGATTTCCCGGGGGGGAGTGAAGATGGATATGAGTAAAATAAATGGTGTCATGGAGTGGTCTGAACCCGCTACTATAAAGGATTTACAGTGCATCCTGGGGTTATACAGAACTATAGCATCGTCATGAGCCATCTTACCTCCCTTCTAAGAGGGAAGCCCAAAAGACTGTCCTGGACTGAGCAGGCTAGATATGCCTTCCAGAAACTCAAGCAGAGGTTCACGAATGCACCCATCCTCCGCCATCTAGACCCAAAACTCCCCTTTGTGGTTGAGGTGGATGCCTCCAGCTATGGTATAGGGACGGTCCTGTCTCAGCGCCACGGGGACCCCAGGAAGATGCATCCATGTGCTTTCTTCTCCAGGAAATTGATGCCGACAGAAGCGAATTATGATGTGGGGAACTGGGAGCTACTGTCAATTAAGGCATCGCTGGAAGAATGGGCAGCACTGGTTGGAAGTAGCCCAGCACCCTTTTGTTGTTCTGATGGATCACCGTAATCTGGAATACTTGCGTAATGCTAAAAGACTGAGCCCCTGCCAAGCCCGCTGGGCATTGTTTTTCCCCCGTTTCCAGTTCTCGCTAACCTACCTACCGACAGCTCCCCGCGGGCCTACTGGAGCCTATGCCCATACCCCAATGACCCTGGTCTCACATTGTGGTCGATTTCGTCATGGATTTGCCCAGCTCTTGAGGTTATAATACTATACTCGTGGCCATCAACAGATTCTCCAAGGCCTGCAAACTGATGCCGCTAAAGGGGCTACCCTCTGCTATGGCAACCGCTGTAACATTGTTTCATCAGGTTTTTAGGATCTATGGTCTGCCGGAGGACATAGTAGCTGAGCGGGGTTCCCAGTTTACTTCCCGAATGTGGGGGCCCTTCTGTGACCACCTGGGGATCAATGTGAGCTTGAGCTCAGGCTACCACCCTCAGTCAAATGGACAGATGGAACGACTAAACCAAGAGCTCCGGAGGTATCTCAGAATGTACTGCAGTCGAGAACAGCACCGGTGGAGTGAGTTTCTGCCATGGGCCGAGTACGCTCAAAACTCTCTCATCCACTCTTCCACTGGACTAACACCGTTCCAGTGCACTTTATTCCCATGGTCTGGGGAGCCCTCAGATGTCCCCGCCATAGATGATTGGGCCCACCGTAGCAAGGGGTATAGGAGAGAGCACATGTCCGAGCTATCTGCCGCCAAAGACTTCAGGCCAATCGTCACAGACACCCACACCCCAATTATCAGGTGGGGCAGTGAGTCTGGTTGTCTTAGAACTTAAAACTCAGGCTACCTTGCCGTAAGCTCAGCCCTCGGTTCATAGGCCCTTTTCGCATCGAACAGCAAATCCACCCAGACAACTACCACATCCAGGTTCCTGCCACGTACTGCATCACGCCGCCATTTCTTTTGTCACTTCTCAAGCCAGCCCGCGCTCCACCGAACACCAAATTCCTCGGTTGTGAACCACTGCCATCACTGGACATTGACAGGGCCCCCGCCTACAGAGTACGGGCCCTCATAGATTCGTGACGCCTCAGAGGGCGCTTACAGTATCTGGTGGACTGGGAAGGATATGGCCCGAAGGAACGTTCCTCGGCTGATGCCCACGATATCCTGGACCCCTCTCTAATTGAGGAATTCCATCAGCTACATCCAGACCGACCAGCTCCTCACCCCCGGGGTCACCCTCTCCATAGAACCCCAAGAGGGGTTCTTAGAGAGGGGGGCTCTGTAACATTGAACTTGGCATCAGGCCAACAGAGGCAGCCCTTGCCTGAATTCTAACGCACCCACAAATAACACTTCCAGGGTTTTGTATTCTTAAGCAGCATGTTCACGACGCCACAACGCGAAATATTGTTCCCAGAACATACCAAGCCTTGTGTGGATTATATTACTGTTGGATTTACTGTGTATGGACTTTGTTTCATGTTTTCCGGTATAACAGTCTTTGGCTTAATCAAGCTCAAACCCACTATACAACTTATTTATAAAAGGTAACCCATTGCATTAAATAACATAGCATCAATCATAGTCCTTCACTGAATGCAAAGCATAGTCTTTTTTATATTCAGGAGGGAAAAGTGAGCAAAACACATCAGCTAGAGCACAGTGCTGTAGATGTCGTAAACAAGCACGTAAAACATTACCAGTCCTAAACGGTAATAGCGTTGGAACCATGTTTCTAGCTAAAATGCTGCTTAGGTGTGCTATTACTTTTCATGCTGGTAAGTATTATAGTTTTTTATATGGATTTGTAAATGTATTTTTCACGGACTTCAGACCGCTACTGTGTGTGTGTGACGTCAGCTAGAGTGAGTGAAGAGGTTTGTTTTTTTTAAGTCGTATCGTCTTTAAACTGATATTTAAGCAGAGCACACACGCTGGTTCGTTTAGACTTGATATTTTAACTGTAACTTTATTTTGTGTTTATTATTCGATAATTTTTTGCAATAGTTTAAGCATGTATAGTTTTATATATGTAACGGAGGCTTGCGCTAGGTGCCGTGCAGCGAGTTGTATAAAGCCTGTTTCAACTTGCTTATAAGTCACCTTGCTTTTACTCCCTTTACTCCACTGATCTCAGTAGTATTATAAGCTGCACTTTAGCTTATTTATTAGCGCACCCGTGCTTAAATTTAATTTTTCAATGCATTTTTACGGACTTCACCTCCTGCACACGCTAGAAACATGGTTCCAACGTTAAAATGTTGCTTATGTGTGCTGTGATGTAAACCTCATCTTTATAAGTTAACTTACCAGTGATGGCATCCCTCTTGTTACTTTGTTAGCGCGTTCGCCTGCCATGCTGGAGACCCGGGTTCGAGACCCGCTCACAGTTGTTTTTATGTATTATTTCAGAATGTCTTGCAATAGTTTAAGCAACATATCGCTTAAACGGTAATAGCTAGAAACATGCTTACAACGCTAAAATGCTGCTTAGGTTTGCTATTAGTTTTCATGCTGATAAGTATTATAGTTTTTTTTAAATGGATTTTTCACGGACATCAGACCGCTGCTGTGTGTGTGTGTGAGACGTCAGCTAGAGGGAGTGAAGAGGGGTTTTTTAATTATTTGAATCATCTGCCGTAAACATGCATCTGTGGATGCCATAAACAAGCATGTAAAATATTACTCCACTGATCTCAGTAGTATTATAAGCTGCACTTTAGCTTATTTGTTAGTGCGCCCGTGCTTAAGTGTGCTATTACTTTTCATGCTGATAAGTATTGTAGTTTATTTTATATGCATTTTAAATGCATTACAGACTTCAGACTAGTTCTAGTAATAGCATAGTACGTATGCTATTAGTTTTCATGCTGATAAGTATTATAGTTTTTTTAAATGGATTTTAAAATGTCTTGCAATAGTTTAAGCAACATATTCGCAATCACACTCGCATTTTCTTCTGGAAATGCGTTGTTGTTGTTGTTTCTGGGCACACTACTAGTCCTAAATGGTAATAGCTACGCATATTTAAGCATATTTAAAGATGATTAAATGGTTCTAATCCAGCTGCCAGATGTTAGGAATGTAAACAGATGATGGCAGGGATGAGTGGTGTCGGAGAATTTCTTAGTTATTAATCAGCTAAATGCTTATTCAGTTTGCATCACGAGGTAGGCCAAATGGTGGAGCTGAAATTAGAACACAGATGATAGTGAGGGATGTGCATATCATGTGACTGTTACTCAGTAAGCTTAGCAGTTAATAAATAAGTAATGAAATGCTCAAGGCACAAGGCTTATGACATGCACTGAATGAAGGAAATAGTATAATCAGCAGTAAATAACATTATAGTAAAAACAATACAATTAGGCTCAGTATAATCTGCATTACAGCATCACAAGCATTGCAGTATAATCAGTCAATGGCAAAATACGCAGGTAAAAGTGCATTTATCACAAGCTGATAAAATATAATCATTATTAAAGTATTTAAAGTAGTGTATAAGAGTAATATGAGAAAAGTAGAATTACTTACACATTGTTGTGGCAGTCACAGAAGCAGTCAGATGAGGATCGTGTGATGTTTGATCAGCTTGAAGGTTTACAGCCAAATGGAGGCAACTAGGAAGTCAGTGCTTATATGTAGGCACAGTTTTTTTTTTTAATAAAACTCAGTTAGGCTGAAAATAATGGGAAATTTTAGGCCAAGAAATGCCAAAATGTCGGCACAGACATAGGCGTGTTTGTAGTAAACTTAGAAAATAAGGGGAATTCAGAAGACCGGAACGTGATGTCACTTTGGGGAGGATGATGTCACTCTGGGTGGTATCGGGACAAGTCAGTAAATAATGGGAAATACCAAAGGGTATGTAAATTAAGGTAGGAGGGGTCAAATTGCTGCTGTCGGTGCGCTGATTAGCTTGGCAGGAATGATATCAGAAGTCTTAGGAAGTGACTAACATATTTTGTTCCAGTGTCCTGACGTCTGATATATCGACATACAATTTGCACGTTTGCACTAATCAGTAGTAATATAAACAGTGTTATGCCCAGTCTAGAGTAAAGGCACAACATTTAAGAATCTATCTAAAAGTCGATGGCACTGAAGAGAGATGAAAAAAGGGTAAAAGCTGTATTTTAATGAAAAGAAGGGGTTTACAATACAATTGGGGGAATTTATCACGTCACATGTTTACAATAGCTTTCACAATGTAAAACACCTTCCTAGCAGTGGAACTACACCCCAATCAAAATTGGTGGGACGCCTGTTGAAAGAGTCAGCAACTTCAGGTACCTTGGAGTACACATCTCTGAGGACCTGACCTAACCAGACCATCAAGCTCAAGCGAAAAGTGACAGACAATAACTGTACTACCTGAGACCGCTGAGAAAATTCAAGGTTTTCGCAATGATCATGGAAACATTACTGAAGCTATAGAAAGTTTACTCAGCGTGGTACGGAAACCTCACAAACCAGGACCGCAAAGCCCTGCAGAGTGGTGTGTCTAGCTGAGCACATCTCTAGGTTTGCTCTTCCCTCTCTGCACAACATCTACAACAATGCAATACCAGATCTGCTGACATTACTAAAGCATCCATCTGACTACAATACAGGTCCATTAGGAGTCTATAAAGACTCAGTTACTCTACTGACATTCTGCACTTTACTGCATGTAACACACCTTATGTTTACATTCATGGCATTTAGCAGACACCTTAATCTAAAGGGACTTACGTTTTTCTCATTTTATACAACTGAGCATTTTAGGGTTAAGGGTCTTGCTCAAGGGCCCAGCAGTGGCAGCTCGGTGATCCTGGGATTCGACCCTTCCAGTCTGTCATTCTGCACTTTACTGTTACTACATGTAACACACCTGCACATATGGTGCATCACATTCCACTCTGTTTACACATCCCTTACTGTTACTACATGTAACACACCTGCACATATGGTGCATCACATTCCACTCTGTTTACACATCCCTTACTGTTACTACATGTAACACACCTGCACATATGGTGCATCACATTCCACTCTGTTTACACATCCCTTACTGTTACTACATGTAACACACCTGCACATATGGTGCATCACATTCCACTCTGTTTACACATCCCTTACTGTTACTACATGTAACACACCTGCACATATGGTGCATCACATTCCACTCTGTTTACACATCCCTTACTGTTACTACATGTAACACACCTGCACATATGGTGCATCACATTCCACTCTGTTTACACATCCCTTACTGTTACTACATGTAACACACCTGCACATATGGTGCATCACATTCCACTCTGTTTACACATCCCTTACTGTTACTACATGTAACACACCTGCACATATGGTGCATCACATTCCACTCTGTTTACACATCCCTTACTGTTACTACATGTAACACACCTGCACATATGGTGCATCACATTCCACTCTGTTTACACATTCTTTACTGTTACTACATGTAACACACCTGCACATATGGTACATCACATTCCACTCTGTTTACACATTCTTTACTGTTACTACATGTAACATAATTGCACACATTATATTCAGTATTACTCATTTCTTTTTATTTCTATTAATTATTTATTAACTTTTTTATGTAGTTTGTTATTATTTAGTTTAAGGAGATACTGCCAACTGTATGCTGTATATATCTGTGTATGTGACAAAATCTTTATTCCTGATATGAACATTATGTCCATTTTGATGGAATAAACTGGTGAGATAAATGAGGTGTGGTGTGTCAATGATATTTAAGCTCACTATGACTTATAGCACTAAATGTGTTGTAAAAGGAAAGCTGGAAACATTTGGCTAAGTACTAATAAAGCATGGTGATAATGAAATTATTAGAAACATTATAAAATCATTATTTTTGTTCATAAAAGTTGAAATGTAATTTCCTGAGAAAAGGCCTTTGGAGGCGTGTCTCAGTCACATGGTCCCTGTCTTTCTGAGAGTTCTCCTCCACGTCATCATATTCTGTAAAATACAAACATTTATTTTTTTTAATATATAATTTGTATTGTATTAATAGTAGTTGTTTTGTAACACCTTAAAATACAGTACTCTGTAGGATTTCTCTGATATTCAAACAATAAATAAAGAGAATAGAGGGTTTATCAGATCACATTTCTTAATATTAACACAGGCCATGTGTATAAGATGTGGTCGATATGTCCATCAAATTTCACTTAATTTTACAAACTGATTAAAATAGATAATTTTTATAAAACAAAATTATTTCAAAGAATTAAACAGATATTTTCCTGCTAACCTGTCCTAATAACATTGTGTTTACTGAAATGTGGAAGTAAAAGAGACATGTACAGGTTTATCTAAACTCTTAATAAATGTCTGTACTTGTTAAATGATAGAACAAAGATTTGTTATAATAAAAAAAAAACAGCAAGCGGATGTTTATCAGATAATATTTACAGTAGGTCTTACCTAAACTGTTAATAAATGCACATGTTCAACTAATTTACATATCATATTTACATATTATATATTATAAATGGTTCTGAAAGTTGATATTTATTATATACCATAGATAATCATAATTTTGTCTTTTACTCTGCTGCCTGTGCACTTATGTATATTACAGAATAAACAGGAAGTCACTCACCTTCTGTCTCTCCTACATCCTGTTCCTCAGTGATGACATCATCATAATCTGGATTGTCTAACAATTAACAAATAAATGAATAAGTAATAAACCACTGTGTGTGTTGCTGTTATAGTAAAATACTGAGTTATAGGGCGAGAAAATATTGATTTTTAAAACAGTAGAAAATAAGAGTAAGTATTTCAGGAAGATGTAGGTCTTCAGCCGTTGTTTGAAGACAATCAGTGACTCAGAAGTTTAGGTGATGTTCATTTCACCACCAAAACACAGTCTCGATGAGTACCTACCTTGTACCCTGAGGTAAGTGGGTGCTGGTCTGTTTTTGGCAGCGTAGGCAAGCATCAGTGTCTTGAATCGGATTGGGTGGGGTATGAGCTAAATGCAGCTGAGTTTTGGATCATTTGCAGAGATCAAGTTGTGTTCAAAGCAGTTAAGAAGTCTAGTATCTAAATGACAAGACACTCAACAAGCACCTGAACAGCCTGTGTGGAAAAAAACAGCCGAATCCCGAGTGTGTCACATTAGCAACATGTGAGGAAAAGATCTGTTGATTGTCCATGATCACCCCAAGAATTGTGAGCAGTGGCTGAAGGGGAGATCATAGAGTAGTTGAGGAATATTGCAAGATCCTGAACTGGGGATGAATCACCTGGGATGACCAGCAGTTCAGTTTTGCTGGGATTATGTTTCAGCCATGAAAATCTGAGTGGGGGAATATGCTTTATGCCCACTGCAAAAATAATTCCTCTTGGAGGAATTAAGTTTGGTTTGTGCCAACAACAGTGGGCACCACACGCTGAAAGAAGGAGGACATGAGGTGAACTGGGTTCTGTAGCCTTTTCCCACAGTATTCAGAGCCCACTGCGACATACCAGGCAGAAGATTCCAGCTGTGTCTTCCTCCAAGGTCTTGAGTTTGATTAAATTAATGTAAATTGGATCTAAAAAAGTCTTCAGGTGAGCATTAGCGAGAAGGATCCAAACCCAGCATCCCCTAAATCCAACCCTGTGTAATTGCATGTTCCCCCAGGGTTTCTTATACATTTAACACAACAAGATTTAAATTGCTAACGACTACAACATTTATAAAAGAGCCAGATAACATTTTTATTGTGTAAATTTTTAAGGTAAATAAATGTCTTGCTTTCAGAAAAAACTGACCTGTGATGATGTTTGGGTTTGTTTCAGTGGTAACGGCATCATCATAGTTCTTGGACACGTCCTCTGTAAGAACGTATAGATAAAAGCTATTAAATCCACGTTAATGTCATTAATGATCATTTGGATGCTTGTGGATGCAATACTGTCCCATTATCATCATACCTGTCAGTATAACTGACTTCTGATTAGCTGTAATGGCGTCATCATAATTCTCAGCTACATCCTCTACACCAAAACACAGATATTTAAAGATATTTAAAGTTTACTGAAGTGGCAGTTTCTACACTGTGTATTTGATGACAATACAAAATGACATCGTACACATGTAAAAAAACGTCACTACACACAAACCAATAAACAAACTTATTCACAGTGTGTGTAATTTATACTGCTTTCTAAAACAAATCCCAAAACAGAACCACACCATCCAGGTTATCAGGGATCGGTCCAGCAGTGACAGCATCATCGTAGTCCTCTGGTGGTTCGACTCTTCCTGGATCACCTAAATGAAATAAAAGCAGAGACTCTGTACAAACAGCCCCATCACATTCTGACCTCAAATTTATATTCAATAAAATTCTCATCCAAAGCAGCTTTGATAAATTTGATAAGAGGGATTTCAGGATCTTAAAGTAGGATAAGGTTGATGGTGAGATCTCATGTGCCAGCATTAAAACACTGGAGTTACAGAAATTCTTCTATACATTACATCATAATCACATCTCAGAAAGGAGAAATTTAGTCATTTCTCATTTCTTATTGTAATTCTAAAATCTTTCAGTTAATGGAGTTAAATAAACTAACTCTGGTCATTTTTACCTGAGAGAAGCTCATCATCCACATCCTCATACCCAGAATGCTGTTCTTCAGAGAGGAGACTTCCTGTTAGAGGAGAGCAGGACAGTCAGGAGATGTGTTCAGAAAAGCAGATGAGCACAAACACACACACTCACACACACACAGAGACCCATGCCCCAACCACTGTTTCTGAGGACAGTCTCTCACACACACACACACACAAAGTCACACTGCAGTATGAATTGAGAGTGGCTGTCTATTGAGATCTACCCTTGAACGTTGTTTGTTCCTGTATGGACCTTTCCCATTTGACAGCATCACTTGCATTATAGTTAAAGATAAAAGAGGAAAGATGAAAAAATTAAAAAGGTGGTTGATGACTTCAGGACAGCACAGAGTGACCATTCTCTGCTGAACATCAACGGATCCTCTGTGGAGGCTGTCAAAAGCACCAAATTCCTTGGTGTTCACCTGGCAGAGGACATCACCTGGTCCATCAACACTAGCTCCATCACTAGGAAAGCTCATCCGTGCCTCTACTTTCTTTAAAGGCTGAGGTAATCCCATCTCCCATCCATCATCCTGACTATAATCTACAAAGGGACTATTGAAAGGATTCTTAAGAGCTGATTATGTAGCTTTATGTTTTTATGCAGCGCCAGGGTCTTGGAGTAATGTTGCTTTTAAATGCCCATAAAACCAAGGCTAATGAGCAAAGGGGTCCTACTCCTCTGGCACATATCGTGTGGAGCCCCGCCCCCACCTCGGCTACTCAGACCACATCTCTATTATATTGATTCCAGCATACAGACCACTCGTCAGACGCTTTAAACCGGTTCTGAAACAGGTTAAAACCTGGCCGGCAGGAGCCATCTCTGCTCTTCAGGACTGTTTTGAGTGCACTGACTGGGACATGTTCAGGGAGGCTGCAACCAACGGCGACTCTATCGACTTGGAGGAGTACACGGCATCAGTAACCAGCTACATCTTCAACATCTCACTGACCAGCTCCATCATCCCAACATGCCTCAAGACAATAACCATCGTCCCTGTGCCTAATAAGTCTACAGTTTCCTGCCTCAATGATTATCGTCCCGTTGCACTCACACCAGTCGTGATGAAATGCTTCGAGAGGCTCGTCATGAGGCACGTCAAATCACAGCTACCACCTTCACTGGACCCCTTGCAGTTTGCGTATCGTCCTAACCGCTCCACGGACGATGCCATCACCACAACCCTCCATCTGGCCCTCACACACCTGAACTGTAAGGACACACATGTACGAATGCTGTTCATAGACTTCAGTTCAGCATTCAACACAATCATCCCTCAGCACCTGATTGAGAAGCTGAGCCTGCTGGGCCTGAACACCTCTCTGCAACTGGATCCTGGATTTCCTGACTGGAAGACCTCAGTCAATCCCAGTGTGGCACCACCACACTGAGCACTGGAGCTCCTCAGGGCTGCATGCTCAGTCCACTGCTGTTCACTTTGTTCACTCACGACTGTGCAGCAATGCACAGCTACAACCATATCATCAAGTTCACCGATGACACGACCGTGGTGGGTCTCATCAGCAAGAACGACGAGTCAGCATACAGAGAGGAGGTGCAGCGTCTAACAGCCCGGTGTAAAGCCAACAACCTCTCCCTGAACGTCGACAAGACTAAAGAGATGGTTGTTGATTTCAAGAGAGCACAGAGTGACCATTCTCCGCTGTTCATTAATGGATCCTCTGTGGAGATGTCAAGAGCACCAAATTCCTTGGTGTTCATCTGGCAGAAAACTTCATCAATCAACACCAGCTCCATCACCAAGAAAGCCCAGCAGCGCCTCTACTTCCTGAAGAGGCTGAGGAAAGCCAATCTCCCTCCCCCCATCCTGACTGTGTTCTACAGAGGAACCATGGAGATCTTCCTGAGCAGCTGCATCACTGCCTGGTTTGGGAACTGCACCATCTCGGATCCTTCAACAGATAGTGAGGACAGCTGAAAAGATCATCAAAGTCTCTTTCCCCACTATCAACTTTCTCGCTCTCTCTCTCACACACACACACACACACACACTCTCTCTCTCTCTCTCACACCTGTGTGAACAAACTTATATTGTTCATTATTTATTGCACTACCTTAACCACTGCTATTGCAGTTTTGCACAATACGTGTATATATATATTTATATATGATTATATACACTATATTGCCAAAAGTATTCACTCACCCATCCAAATAATCAGAATCAGGTGTTCCAATCACTTCCATGGCCACAGGTGTATAAAATCAAGCACCTAGGCATGCAGACTGTTTTTACAAACATTTGTGAAAGAATGGGTCGCTCTCAGGAGCTCAGTGAATTCCAGCGTGGAACTGTGATAGGATGCCACCTGTGCAACAAATCCAGTCGTGAAATTTCCTCGCTCCTAAATATTCCACAGTCAACTGTCAGCTGTATTATAAGAACGTGGAAGTGTTTGGGAACGACAGCAACTCAGCCACGAAGTGGTAGGCCACGTAAACTGACGGAGCGGGGTCAGCGGATGCTGAGGCGCATAGTGCGAAGAGGTCGCCAACTTTCTGCAGAGTCAATCGCTACAGACCTCCAAACTTCATGTGGCCTTCAGATTAGCTCAAGAACAGTGCGCAGAGAGCTTCATGGAATGGGTTTCCATGGCCGAGCAGCTGCATCCAAGCCATACATCACCAAGTGCAATGCAAAGCGTCAGATGCAGTGGTGTAAAGCACGCCGCCACTGGACTCTAGAGCAGTGGAGACGCGTTCTCTGGAGTGACGAATCTCCCTTCTCCATCTGGCAATCTGATGGACGAGTCTGGGTTTGGCGGTTGTCAGGAGAACGGTACTTGTCTGACTGCATTGTGCCAAGTGTAAAGTTTGGTGGAGGGGGATTATGGTGTGGGGTTGTTTTTCAGGAGCTGGGCTTGGCCCCTTAGTTCCAGTGAAAGGAACTCTGAATGCTTCAGCATACCAAGACATTTTGGACAATTCCATGCTCCCAACTTTGTGGGAACAGTTTGGAGCTGGCCCCTTCCTCTTCCAACATGACTGTGCACCAGTGCACAAAGCAAGGTCCATAAAGACATGGATGACAGAGTCTGGTGTGGATGAACTTGACTGGCCTGCACAGAGTCCTGACCTCAACCCGATAGAACACCTTTGGGATGAATTAGAGCGGAGACTGAGAGCCAGGCCTTCTCGTCCAACATCAGTGTGTGACCTCACAAATGCGCTTCTGGAAGAATGGTCAAAAATTCCCATAAACACACTCCTAAACCTTGTGGACAGCCTTCCCAGAAGAGTTGAAGCTGTTATAGCTGCAAAGGGTGGACCGACGTCATATTGAACCCTATGGATTAGGAATGGGATGTCACTTAAGTTCATATGCGAGTCAAGGCAGGTGAGCGAATACTTTTGGCAATATATATATATATATATATATATATATATATATATATATATATGTATATATATTTATGTGGTTGAAATGACAATAAAAGCTTCTTGAATCTTAAATCTCTACACATGTACTCTAACTGTACATTTCATCTCACACACATTTAGCATATTTTTCCTTATTTGTATCTAAGAAATAAATCACACTGTATTTAGGAGGAAATATGGCTCCAGTCAGTTTGCCCTGAGGTGTGTATGCTGTATTGAGTGATTTGATCATTTGCATGCAGTGAATTTCAGCTACAAGTTTAAATAGAATACAATAAGTATGATGTAGAACAGTCCACATATCACTCACGTCTTTGAGTGAAGCTTGTGCTTCTTCTAGCCATGTATCTGTGGTTGATCTCCTCATAGACTGCCTCAGGCTCAGTCTTATACCTCATCCTAGAGACAACTGGAAGTGGATAGTAATAATGATGTGAAGAAGAAGAACAAGAGGAAGAAGAAGTAGAAATCAAAGTAAAAAAGCAATTTGAACACTATTATATACATAGTTATCAGCCATTATGACCAGTGGGCTATATTAGTGGGCTATATTAGGCCGCAAATAAACATTCTGTCCTAAAAGTTGATGTTAGAAGAAGGAAAAATTGGCATGTGTAAGGATTTGAGCGAGTTTGACGAAGGGCCAAATTGTGATGGCTAGACCACTGGATCAGAGCATCTCCAAAACTGCAGCTCTTGTGGGGTGTTCCCGGTCTGCAGTGGTCAGTATCTATTAAAAGTGGTCCAAGGAAGGAACAGTGGTGAATCGATGACAGGCTCATGGGCGGACAAAGCTCATTAATGCACGTGGGGACCGAAGGCTGGCCCGTGTGATCCGATCCAACAGATGAGCTACTGTTGCTCAAACTGCTGAAGAAGTTAATGCTAGTTCTGATAGAAAGGGGTCTGAATACACAGTGGCTGGGTGTACACATTGCACCAGGATGCACTATGGGAAGAAGGCAAGCCGGCAGGGGCAGTGTCATGCTTTGGGCAATGTTCTGCTGGGAAACCTTGGGTCCTGCCACCCATGTGGATTTTACTTTGACACGTACCTAAGCAATGTTGCAGACCATGTACACCCTTTCATGGAAACAGGATTCCCTGATGGCTGTGGCCTGTTTCAGTAGGATAATGCGCCGAGCCACAAAGCAAAAATGGTTCAGGAATGGTTTGATGAACACAACAACAAGTTTGAGGGTATGACTTGGCCTCCAAATTCCCCTGATCTCAGTCCAATCTAGCATCTGTGGGATGTGCTGGACAAACATGTCCGATCCATGGAGGCCCCACCTCGTAACTTAGAGGAATTAAAGGATCTGATGCTAACATCTTGGTGACAGATCCCACAGCACACCTTTAGGGATCTAGTGCTTCGACAAATCAGGGCTGTTTTGCAGCAAAATGGGGACCAACACAATATTAGGCAGGTGGTCACAATGTTATGGCTGATCTATGTACATCTAGATAGATAGATAGATAAAAATGCATCAATACATAATTATAAATAAATACTATAATAAATTAAATACTATAATACAATAATACAGTTGGTGTTGGACAGATAAGAACATGTGTGAAAGTGTGGTACCTCTACTGAGAACTCTGTTCTGGTAAAACAGTACCAACAGAAGCACTAAGGCCAGGAAGAGCAGCATTCCCAACACAAAGGGAACCAGTGGAGGGGTGGATGGAGCTCCAGGTGACACAGGGTTTGGATTGGCTCTTACTGAGGTCAAAAACACAGAAGAGGATCTTGATACAACGCTGTGATCAGAAATATTTAGAAAAATGATGAACAGTAACAAATATTGTATTCTAACAAATACACATACCTGATTTGGTGGTGGTGGTGGTGGCGGCAGGTGTAGCAGTGGACATGGTGGATATGTCTGTATTCACAGAAAGAAAAACACTTTTGATCACACGATAAAAATAAAGTGTCACTGAATAAGGTTTCTGACATGCTGATCAGTGTTTCACAGTTTAGGGTGTGAGCTTTCAATCGAACATCTAAGATTCTAAATAAAAGTTATCAAGTCTCATCACTGAGACAGAAAGCTGAAACGTTAGCACACCCCTCTGACCTGCACATGTGACTCCAGCATGAGAGCAGTCAGTGTGGTTCTTCAGGGAATGATGACAGTCCCACAGGTGAATCTCATCCCCTCGACACTTCACTCTGTTCAGCCAGATAGTCCCTTCACCAGAACCCAACCAAACATTCCTATCAGCACTCAGCGCCGACCCACAGCCCAGCTGTCTGCACACCACCTGAGCGTTCCTGATGTTCCACTGATCATCACAAACGGAGCCCCACGTAGAGTTATGATACACCTCCAACCTCCCAGAGCAGCTTCCCTTTCCTCCACTCAGCCTGAGACACCAGTGCTCTACATCACACAAGAGGAAACACTGAATAACAGCTCCAGTCACACAGCTCACTACAACACCATACACACACATCAACAAGAACTGATCATCATGTTTTAAACGTTTTATTCCTGAACACTGAATTCTGGATTGTGATTATTCAAACGATGTGGATTAATGCTAATTTAACATTTACCAAAGGAGTATCCAGTTTTAGAGCTTTGTGACAAGAGAGAGAAAAGAAAGGCTGGTGAGGGAACATCTTTTTGTAGCTGCTTTAACATAAGTGAGGACAGGAACTAAACGTTTTATTCTACAACATTAAATGTAACTGTAAATTGATTAAAAAAAAAAAAAAATGCAAGGCTTATCATCCTTTATTCTAAAAACTTTCTTTTGGTTGGAAACAGTAACTTACAAAAGTGACTTACTTGAGCAGTATTTCTGAAGAGGAAATGATGAGCATGTCCCTTGAGTATGTAGAGACGTTCTGTCTTCTGCATTAAAAAAAAAACAGACTTTTTCCAAATTCTTACTTTATAGCTGAAATATTTGCATAAACTTTACAGCAATATATAAACTAGTAGAGTGAGAGAATCCTCTTACCTGTGCAGGTAATATGAACCACCTCATCACGATTATTACATTTGTTCTGTCCCCAGGGAGAAGATGGACACTTCAGCAGATTAGAGTCATGTTTCCTACATTTCACATGATCCAGCCAATTAGGAGCAGATTCAACTCTCGCTCTGGCCGAGTCCAAAAGCTCGAGTATTCCACAGTTCAGTTCTCGACAGACCATATCTGCTGTTTCTAGCTCCATCTCATTGTGACACACATTACCCCAGGTTCCATTGTAGAACACTTCCAGATTCCCCTCACAGCCCTCTGAGAGTCGGATCTCTTTAAACTCTGGAGAGAAAAGGATGACTTACACTTCATCTGAAAATGTCCTGCTTTATTGACACAGTTTAATATGTGTAATATTATCTTTATGTAAAAATATATTTAAGATCAATTACATTTATAAACAAGTCCTTAGTATCATGTTGAATTTCAGGAACTTTGGACCTCAGTTTTAAAATAAAACATATACATATCTAACAGGTTTATTGTCAGTCATCACACTGTACCTGAGCAGACGACTCCTACGTCCTCATGGTGTCCACATTCACCCTCTTTGCACAGCTGAAATCTGCAGTTCCACAGGGACGTCTCCTTCCCCTCACACTCCACCTCATTCAGCCATATGGGCCCAGTTCCAGGACCAAACCAGGCAGGTATATGGGTACTGAGGGCCACTCCACACTGCAGCTCTCTGCACACCACCTGTGCATCCTCAATATCCCACGAGTCATCACACACTGTCCCCCATGAGCCGCTGTGGAAAACCTCCAGCCTTCCTGCACATTCTCCCCCAGAACCAACCAGCCTGATGAACTTTGGGACTGGGTTGAAGATGGTGTACTTTTAATGAATTTTTATGAAAAGTTACACATATGGACAAAATTGTTGGTACCCTTCCATTATCCACAATTCAAGAGAGATTTTCATTAGTCAGTTTTCGGTAATTTTTTTTATGTATTATTACTTTTGTCAGTTTCAGGTTATTTCAGTGACCATTGTGGGTTTTTCTTTCTTTAATGGAAGCAACAATTATGTCCACTTTGTCCAATTTTGTGTGAATATACTTTTATGGGTACTTTCAAATAAATACTGTCATTAATAGTTGTTTATTTGTAGGTGTTGTGAGGTTTACCTGAGCAGGTGATGTAGAGCTGTTCTCCAGAGCTGCAGTTGACAGGTTCAGCTTGTGCACTGCTGCAGTTCCTCAGATGAGCTTCACTCCCAGAGCAGCTGAAACCCGTTACACACATGTGTTTGTGTTCAGTGGTGGATGGAGAGGAGCGGTAGTTCAGCACGGAGCCACAGCCCAGCTGTCTGCAGAGCACAGACGCCTCAGACAGACTCCACGAGTCCAGGAGAACTCTCCTCCAGTCCTGCCTGAAATAAATCTCCACCTCCCCCTGACACTCGCTCCCTCCAGACAACCGCATTCGCCCCTTCTGTAGTGCCACAGATGATCCTGAAGCAGAAGAACATCATTTAAATATTCTAATGAACGCTGACTTTATTCAGTAACGTGGTGTACATGACGTTAATATCTCACCATTACAGATGACTCCAGCATCGTGTTTATGAGAGCATGCAGCTCTACTCCATGATGAGACGTCACATCGTGATAGGTGCGTCTCCTTCCCCTGACAATCAAACACATCAGCCCAGATGTGGCCATTCCCCTCCCCAAACCAGTCCACCTCCACCACAGCCACAGCACTTCCACAATCCAGCTGTGCACACAGAACATCTGCAGCTCTCATATCCCAGCCTACAGCACAAACTGTGCCCCACTCACCGAGGTACTGGAGCTCCACTCGACCAGAACAGGAGTCCGGTCCGTTCACCAGCCGTGCCTCAGTGTGACCTGAACAAACAGCTGAGAGCTCAGTGAAAGAGGAACATTAACACAGGCACCTTAAAGTTTGATTGACAGCTATCTGGTCTCTTTTTAAACAGAAGTTACATCATGATACTTAACCAGAACATATCAATCCCACATCGTTGTCATGGGAGCAGTCTGAGTGTTTGAGTGAAGATGATGTTGGACAGAAGGTAATGTCAGATTCAGATCCTCTACACTGAAGCTCCTCGGCCGACACCGGACCCTCTCCTCGACCAAAAGCAGCTGATCCCAGAACCTTCACGGGGATCCCACAGCCCAGCTCTCGACACACAACCTCTGCATCCTGCTGGTCAAAGTCAGCATCACACATAGTGGACCAGGAACCTCCATGAAACACCTCCACTCTCCCAGAGCACTGGTGAGGACCAGCAGTAAGTCTCAAACTCTGACCTGTGTTTTATTTAGTTGTTTAAATATTGTGCAAATTTTCAGCAAGACAATTAACATGTTACTAATGTAACTAATTGTATGGGTTTTTATTTCTAAATAGAGTAGTTTACCTGAACAGGTGACTCCAGCATCTTCTCTATGATCACAGTAATGTCCCCCTTTTAAGCTACAATTGTTCAGCGTCAACTCAGATCCTCTACAGTACAAATCATATATCCAGATTGGTCCTGACCCTCGTCCAAACTCAGCCCAATAACTAATCTCTACAACCTTCCCACAGCGCAGCTGTCCACACACCACTGCAGCATCTTTCATATCCCAGGCAGAACTACACACTGTTCCCCACTGTCCATCATGAAGAACCTCCACCGTCCCAGCACAGCGACTTCCACCATTCACCAACCTCAAGCTGTCTGAGAGAGAGAGAGAAATAGAGAGAGAGCGAGAGAGAGAGAGAGAGAGAGAGTGAGAGAGAGGTGTACAGAAGTGTATAGAGACATGGTAACAGCAGCATCACACTCCGGTTCTTTGTTCTCTTTGTAAACAATGACAGTGAATCCACTTTGATATTATTTATGACCGTGTTCATCACTGAAATTACAGTTCTGTCACATTATCATCATACCTGTCAGTATAACTGCCTTCTGATCAGCTGTAATGTTGTCATCAATATTCTCAGCTTCATGTTCTACATTAAAACACAGATATTTAAGTGGTGAAGTCATAATGAACATTAATGTTACAGAAATTAGAAACTATTACAGTGGGCTGTATTCAGAATCAGTGACTTAAGTCCAAAAGTAACACCAACATGTAAACAGGGAAAATTCTTCGTATTCAGAGTTGTGTTCTGCAACTTCTTAACTCAGTATTATGGGTTCTTCATTCATATTATTATAATAAACCTGCATGTAGTTCATGGCTCTAAGGTTGCATGATTTTTCTCTAACAGAACTGTCAGGATCTGGACTTTTTTTTGACAGCAGGTAGACCACTGAAAATGATACTTTTTAAAACCAGTACGCTAATACATGGATGAGAAGAATGCAGCAGCTAGAGTCCTAACCAGAATCAGAAGATATGCACACATCACTCCTATCTAATTCACACTGTATTGGCTACCAGCCAAATTTCACACTAATTATAAAATACGACCACTTTATGGTCTCGCACCACAGTACCTGAGCAAACTGTTATTTTTATGATATCCCACGCCTACTTCAATCAAAAGGTGCAGCCTATTTCGTAGTACCACAAGTAGAAAAGGCTACAGCAGGGGTCAGAGCTTTTTCTTAAAAAAAAACAAAAAAACCCCCACAGTTATGGAACAGCCTTCCAATTAGTTGGATGCTGTTGCCTTTTCACTCTCACATGTTCATTCAGGTTTACTGACTATGGTGGTTGAATGCTTTATGTCCCAGGAAGCCCTCATGTCTGTGTCACCTTCTGACCCTCACTTTTAATTATGATGTCATAGCTAGTCTTGCCAGAGTTACTGCCTGAACTTTGCACATAATGCACATTGTCTTTAACCATCACATGATTACAAATATACCTAATGTTTTTCTCTCTTCGATATATATTTATCTCTCTGTCGAGCTACATATGCTACTCCTGAGCTCCCAGTATTCCCAGTGTGATCATTCTTCTCTCCAGACCTGCCTGATCCATCCTCATGCCTTACTTCTGGTTGGAGTCTAGTCACATGGTGGTGCTCACTCCTGCTGTGCTTTGCTTAGACAGCCTAAAGAGAGACATGGGACTGCTTTGGGTAGCACCACTTGGAGACTATGGCGCCAGCTTTGAACTGCTGCTGCGGTAGTCAGTTTTGCACTTAGGTCTCAGGACAATCCTACCTGACTTTATACAGTTGTAGGAAGGACTATTATTTATAAATCACACCCAGATGAAAATGGCTTCCCTTTTGAGCCTGGTTCCTCTCAAGGTTTCTTATTCATATCATCTCAGGGAGGGAGTTTTTCCTTTTCACCACTGTCTCAATAGAGATAAATATAAATTTCATTTTTAACTTTGTAATTGTTATAATTTCTCACTATTATCATTTCTCCCTTTGGGAGTCTGTGGCAGCCCATAGGACCCCTTGGTGATTTTTTTTTTATGAACTTTGGAACAGGACATTTCAAAGTATCCACACCTGAAATTTGAGATCAGTCCATCTCTGTAGCATTACTAACAGGTCAAACTTCAAGGTACATTTTTGCTTATAATTGTTTGAACGTTTTGTCCTTGAGTTGTGGTCTGTTTCCTGTTATGCACAAAGATTTCATAGAAATTAAACATAGATTGTGTTCATCATGATTTTTTTTATGATTAAAACCAATTTACCTGAGCAGGTGACTCCAGAATCCCCCAAATGGTCACAGTAATGTTTCCCCCACCCATTTGAACTACAGTTCTTCAGTGTCGACTCAGATCCACTACACTGCACATTATCCATCCAGATTGGTCCTGATCCTGGTCCAAAATGAGCAGAATACCGCACATTTACAGGCTCCCCACAGTTCAGCTCTTTACACACCACTGCAGCTTCTCTCATGTCCCAGTGATAATTACACACTGTTCCCCACTGACCATCATGAAGAACCTCCACTCTCCCAGCACACCGACTTCCACCATTCACCAACCTCACATTCTCTGAGAGAGAGAGAGAGAGAGAGAGAGAGAAGTTTCTGTATTTTCTGTCAAATTTTTGGAAGTATTTTCTGTCATGGTTTATAATGACACTCTCTCTCACCCCCCGCCCCCCACACACATACACACATTATCTTATGTTAGTTAAGTTCTTTTTATGAGGGGTGTGACTGACAAACAGAGCTCCGCCTCCCATCTCTGAGGTATGTAACCGACGAGAGTCGACCACATTACACACTGAGAGGAAGCACTCGACTGTCGTACAGCATTAATGCCCGACAGCTGCACAGAGCAGATACACACACTGACAAAACCACACTGCAAATACATCAGCTAAACATCCCTTCAACACACACACACACACATTATCTTATGACTTATGTTTTTTTTTACTCACAATAAATCATGTCTAAACACTAAACATTAATCTGGAGCTGATTGAAGTGATGCCTCAGAACAAACCCTGAGGATGATGTGGGTACGCTCATGTACAACTTTTTAAATGCTATAAAAAATCAAACACTTTCACTGTTTATAAAGTTACAGTCACTCCAGGAAAATTTCTGACATTTCACGATTAAAACTCGTTCCTACTGTTAAAGTGAGAAGTGTGTGATGTTTTGGTGTGAATAATGAGTGTGAACTTACCAGCTGCTGTGAGTGAGAGTGTGGATGACAGAAGAATAAAAGTCAGACAGATTTCCATCTCCCTCCTCGCTATACACGATGTGTTCACCTCCACTCACCCAGAGAGACTGAGAGAAGTGTATCCCCTCACTCAGCCTCCTACAGAAAGACAGACAGAGAGACAGACAGAGGGAGAGAGAGAGACAGCCAATCACTCTCACTGTTACCTTATTAGAAAGACGAGAGGAAATCATCACACAGCCTCAATAACAAATCAGACGAGGCATGTTTCACTTTCTCCATATATATCAAAATAACGTCATGCACTGATGAACAGAGCTCCGCCTCCCGTCTCTAAGGTGTGTAACTGATGAGAGTCGATCACATCACACACTGTTTTCAGAGAGAGGAAACACTCGGCTGTCGTACAGCATTAATGCCCGACAGCTGCACAGAGCAGATACACACACCGATAAACCACACTGCAACTACATCAGCTAAACATCCCTTCGACACACACACACATTTGTCTAACATTTTCATTACAATGTTATTATAACATTAATACGTGACACTGTATTTTTACACTATGCAAGTATTGAATTCACAAATATACTGTATTACCTGCAGTACATATAAAATATATATACTGTTGTGATGTATTGACTGATTTGATTAATTGATTTGGTTATAGCTCTGGTTATAGTAGACTATCTTAAGGCATGTGAAATAGCTAGACCTTTGGGAGCTCCAGCAGCAGTGGTTAGGTGTCTTCTGGAAGCCAGGGTGCCGGACATAACAGGTACAATATAGGTACAATCTTAAGCATAGGTTCTCAAAGGTAGTTTTCCATGTAGGAGCTAATGATATACACCTTCGTCAGTCTGAGGTTACTAAGAGTAATATTGTAGAGGTGTGTAAATTCTCAAGCACTTTGGAGCACAAGGCTGGCCTGTTAGGGTGTCCATCCCACTCGGGAGGGTGCTGCTCTCATTTCTTGCAGCATAGCACATAGTCTCAGAGCAGATCTAGCTGACTGGTGAAAATCCAGGGCCAGGGAGCAGACAAGCAGGTTAATCCGACCGTCTGCTAGCTGCAATGAGTCGTCACTCAGGGTTCACAACATTGAGACCGTGTCTGTTCCCCGAGCTAAACAAAAATGTTTTAACAATCAGAAAAAAAATTTTATTGACCTGATTAGCATAAAATTAAATCATAGTGAATGCACAGACAGCACCTTTTTTCTGAAGCTAAGACTGTTAAATATAAGATCTAAAGCACTTATTGTTAATGAAATTATTATTGAGTAGAAGTTTAGTGTTCTATGCTTAACAAAACCATGGATTCAACCAAAGAATTAAATGAAGCTTGTCCTGTCCGGTTATAGTTATATACATCAGCCATGCCTAACAGGCAGGGGAGGAGGTGTTGCAGTTGTTTATGATGACAAGCTATATGATGAAAAGCCACCTGAGCTGCTGTAACGGAGGTGAGCGGTAGGTGCTGTGCAGGTCAAACCTCACTCCTCTGATCTCAAGAGGTGCACTAGTGACTGATGCTAGTGGGTGCAATATTTAGGCTTCTTGTTAGTGCGCCCCCTCCCAAGCCCGAGACCCACTTGAAGTGGTTGCGAGTAGGACCCGGGGATGTTACACTGGTGCCGTGACCCGGATGGCAGTGAGGTTTATCCTGTTGCATCAGGCTTGCTATTTTTATATTTTTGTAAAGCTGCATTGAGACAATGTCTATTGTTAAAAGCTCTATACAAATTAAATTGAATTTGGATACTGTGTTTTCCATTTTTATGTAATGTCTAATGAATTCTCTGTAATGTTACATATTTTTTGTGTGTCTAAGATCTGAAAATATTGGATTTTTAGCACAGATTAGCTGATCGACATTGCCAGTAGTGTTTGGGGTTTAAAATAAAAATTTAAAAATTTAAAATTTAAAAAAATTCTAAGTGATTTTATTTCTAACAATTGTGGATCCACAAGATGGCAGCATTTCCAACCAAAAGGTTTTAGTGAAACGTGTTTTTCTCTTAATTAATATTAATTATTTGAGAATTTCTTGCAGTAGTTTAAGCAACATATCGCTTAAACGGTAATAGCTAGAAACATGGTTCCAATGCTAAAATGCTGCTTAGGGGTGCTATTAGTTTTCATGCTGATAAGTATTATAGTTTATTTTATATTAATTTTTAAATGCATTTTTTTACGGACTTCACTTCCTGGTTTCCATACGGACATTTTAAAAAGAGTGCACACAGTTCGGCTTTTGTCGGAGGTTATCGGTAGCTTCCGTGAACAGGAGGTTTGTTTTTTTAAGGTCGTATGGTCTTTAAACTGGTCCTACAGCTTGAATTCTAACTGTACCGCTACATGCTGCCTTAAACTTCAGCTACGCTTCACTCCCTGGGCTTCCCGGACATTTCAGCATAGCGCGCAGGCTGGCTCGTTTAGACTTCATATTTTAACTGTAACTTTAGTTTGTGTTTATTATTTAAAGAATGTTTTGCAGTCGTTTAAGCCTGTATAACTTTTATATATATGTAACGGAGGCTAGCGGTGGTGCAGGCAAAGCGGTGTTGGTAAATACTACTTACACAGACTACATTAAACTTTAGCTATGCTTCACTTCCTGGGTTTCATACGGACTTGTGCTTAATTGCAAAGCGCACTCGCTAATTCGTTTAGACTTCATATTTTAACTGTAACGTTAGATTGTATGTATTAGTTGGAGATTTCTTGCAATAGTTTAAGTATGTATAGCTTTTATATTTGTAATGTTCATCGCTTGTGGCACTTTGTTAACACGCCCGCCTCCCATGCTGGAGAAAATATTGTAAAATATTAGTACCACTGATGTCAATAACGTGACAAGCTGCAGTGAAGCTTTAGTTTATATTTATCATTTGAGAATGTCTTGCAATAGTTTAAGCATGTACATATTTAATATAGGCTATCGGCAGGCTTACATGTTGTGCATGTGAACTATTAGTACCATTCGTCTCAATTACGTTACAAGCCGCAGTTTAGCTTATTTGGTAGCGCACCCGCTCCCATGCTGGAGACCCGGGTTCGAGACCCGCTCGCGGTTGTATTTATATATTATTTGGGCATGTCTTGCAATAGTTTAAGCAACAGACTCACAAATCACACTCGCATTTTCTTCTGGAAATGCAACATTCTAGTTATTATCGTCACTATTTAGTGTGACTGCGTAAGCAAAAGAGTCTCCTGATAGAACATCAGAGGCAACGAATCAACACAATCAAGGAGACTGAGGTACAGAGGGGTCTGAGTTAAGGGAGCCTCCAGGGATGGGGGAGTCTAATCTTTCCATGCTATTCAAGGAAGAAATGCCTAAGCCTAATTTTCCAAATTCTGCTGCTAATACGTGCTCCCATGACACAACAACCACTGCAGGTACATATGCAAAGTATGAGCCACCAAATTACAAGAAACTGCCCGTTGTGACTCATTTGGTTGAAAATATGCCTGTTGAGTTTCTAGTCAACTCTGGCGTGGGAAATTCTGTGATAAGATCATGTGAATTTAAACCATTGCCTAAAATGAGTGATCAAACACTGCTCTCGATAGGAGCATCAGGAGTTTCAGTCCTCGAACGATTCTCCACTCCCTTAAGGTGCAAAATTTAGAATTTTCATTTTTAATTTCAGAACACTGGCCAATTAATTTGTTGGGATGAGATTTAATGTGCAAGTTGGGACTAAGTTTGATACGTAAACCAACTGCCCATGAAATTGACTATGTGGGTGATTTACAGCTCAAGTATGATCCCAGAAACCTGCTCTATGTGTATGAATGGAAACTCTCCCCTCTCTGCATGTGATGAAGTGAGAGTGGAGCTTGTGGCTAGAGCTAAACAGCCTGTCTCACACACACACACAATTTGTGACCCCAGAAGATTTGCACTGCACTGCTCATACACACACAGGGCCTGATGTTAGTTATGAAAAAGAGTGGTTTAAGAAGTTAGAAAAGCCTGACTTTGTGATTTTGAAGAGACTGTTGAACACAGATGTAGCTGACATTGATTTGTCTCACATTTCGGCTTGAACTGGCCACCCACATCCTTTCCAAATGAATCGTAGCTCTCCACATGTGTCTCTGGCTAAGTAAACCTCTGATCAGTGGCAAGATTTGGGATTTTGGACTCTGAAACTTGCTCAGTGTCGCGATTGGAAACCTACTTCATATTCATCGGTTTGGAACAGCCCCAACATGAATGCATATCACACGTCACTGAACTGTTTGGCACGGACAGAGAGATGTGTGGACATCATTCCAGATGATGGAATTGATCCAAACCCGTGATATTCACCTCTCCGTAGGCGTAGGTGGAAAGCTGAGCATTTCTACTTGCCAAAGGTTGAACTTTCAGACCCCAGGCTCCAAAATGTCCCACAAGAGTTGTAAACATGTAACAGGTAAACATGATGTAGGGCTGATTAAGAATTGTGCAGCAGTGCACATCACACCCAAATTAGATTTCAGACCCAAAAAAGCTTAGTATCCTTTGAAACCTGAGACTATAGCAGGCATCACCCCAGTTTTTGATTCTTTATTGAAGGCTGGAGTGATTATTCCATGTCCATCCAGTCCTGTGCACACTCCCAGTTTTCAGGTAAAACAAATTTTGTGGCCCAGGAGAGCCAGAGGAGTGGCATTTTGTTCAGGATTTAAAAGCTGTGAACCATGCTGTTGTTCAGCGTGCACCCCAGGTTCCAAATCCTTACATAATTCTTTCTCAGATTTCGCCTGACTGCACTTACAGTGGTGTGAAAAAGTGTTGGCCCCCTTCCTGATTTCTCATTTTTTTGCATGTTTGTCACACTTTAATGTTTCAGATCATCAAACAAATTTAAATATTAGTCAAAGATAACAAGTAAACACATCATGCAGTTTTTAAATGAAGGGTTTTATTATTAAGGGTTATTGGGTATTCCCGATCCTAATAGGCCATTCACACAAACTGTAGATGAATAGAATGACTGCATGACCTCTGTTCTGCTTCAGGAACACGGGTTCAGGATGTGCCCTGTGGCTTATTTCTCAGCTAAATGACATCCTGTAGCAGCAGCAGAAAAGGCAGTTAAAGCCTCACGAAATATGGTAGGCTAGAGCAAGTTAACGTTGTTGGTACCACATGCAGTGTCGCAACTGCGTTTAGAACAGAAAACTGCACCCGACTGCCGTGCGCTGGCTAAGATATAATACTGTACTTCTTGAAATGCCTAATGTTACTGTGAAAAGATGTACTGTCTTAAACTCTGCTACTCTTCTTCCCATAGCTGAGGATGGAGAATCACATGACTCTTCAAGTGGTTAATGAAATTTGCAGCCCAAGACCTGATCTGCTAATCAATACAGATCTAGAGTTGTCTGACGATGGATCTAAAAAAATTGCAAAAAATGCAGTGGTAACAACACGAGACATTAAAAGCACAACCACTCCCTTCACATTTCTCAGCTCAAGTTAACAGCCCTAACGGAAGCATAGCTGAAGGGGAAAACTGTTAACATTTAGACAGATAGTAGGTATGCATTTGGAGTTGTTCACGATTTTGGCACATTGTGGGAACACAGAGGATATACTGCAAAATATATTGCCGTGTGTAAATATGAAGCTCATACTAAAAACATTGATTCTATTTCAACAGCTAATGCGAGAGCGGATGCAGCTGCAAAGGCTGCAGCTAAACAACCTCTCACACACACAGACACAAAACATGACTAAACTCTCTCTTTCTGTTACAGTACTCAGTGAGCTGCAAAGCATGTCTACACCAGAGGAGAAAGCACAGTGAGGGAAAGCAGGTTGCACTGTCAAGGACGGGTTGTGGCTAGCCAAAGGCAAACCCAATGGCAAACCATGTCTCCCAAGAAAGCTTTTTCCATTTTATGTGAAATTGACACATGGGGAAAGACCATGTGTCAAAAGGGGGAATGGGTGCAAAATATATATATGGTATATTAAGGGCTTTCTTGCATTCTCACAATTTTTTTTTTTTTTATCAAAGATGCCTCGTTTGCACAGCAAACAATGTAGGCAGATTAAATGTATGATTTGATTTAAAATAACATTGTGCGTATCATCCAGCCAGTGGCGGAGCAGTGGGGAGAGAAAATAGCACTCTAAAGAACAAATTGGCAAAATGTTGTGCTGAGACAGGATTGTCATGGGTAAAAGCCCTCCCCATTGTGTTAACGCATATGTGGGCATGAGTGAGAGGAAAAGCTAATCCTTTTGAAATTCTCTTTTCCAGGCCAATGAACACCAGAGTGGGACTTCCAGGAAAACCAAGGCTAACTACTGGCGAATGCGAGAATGAAATGTTGAACTGTTGTTTTCGGTGTTATCTGATGTTCACAAACGGGTAAAAGACGCACTGCCGAAATCCAACCAAGAAGCGCTGCACGACCTGAAACCTGGTGAGTGGGTCGTAATGAAGGACTTCCGGATAAAGAGCTGGAGAGCTTAGCTCTGGCAAGGTCTGTTCCAGATTCTGCCGAAAGGGCTAGCTGGATTCATGCCTGCCACTGCAAATGGGTTCCTGTACCGAGACAGGACTCAGGAGATGACAGTCGAGGAGAGAAGACGGAGCATGAGCCTGGAATGAACCAGCACTACACATCAAACCTCCAATTGAAGAGATTCAGTGTTGCCGGAGTCCCCTCACACCAGCAAAGGAGAATAACATCCATGGTAGAGATCCTACCATTATAGCATGAAGATTGATTTTTCAAAGTCACCCGGGAACAAGTGAAAAAGACTTAAAACAAACTAACTCTGATTGCCGAACTATCATTCATCACTTTGACTCCCAAAGAAGACCATCTACATGGCACTAGATTAGTTGACCTTCTGATAACACATACACTTTGACACAACTGATATAAAAAAAGAACTGTCGAACCAGTTGGCTGGGGCCACTTTTCTCCCACAGAGTCAAGCTAAGTCCCTACGAGTAATGTGGTGTGGTGGCGCCTCGGTGAGGGGGGACGAGTGCGTAAATGGGCGTGCCTGCACTCTGAGCCCCAATATACAGAAGAAGGGTAAAGCCTTACCAGACAAAGTAGGGTGAAGATTCATGGTCACAGTTTCAAAATCTTCTTTCACTGGCAGTTACAGCAAGTTGCATCTTTAGTGTCCACATCTCAGAAAGCCAGTCTGGAGCCAGCTTTCTCCAGACAAACTACAGTCATTGTATTTCCCCAGTGCTGTTATTAGCTTTTATTAACTGGCAAATGTGTGTGTTGTCTTACTTTGAATTTAAGCTTGTAATCTCTTAAAGTCTGTTTCAATGACTCAATCTCTTTGAGGAAACAAACAGAATGTGAAAAAAGTGAGTGACTGGAGAATAAACCCTAAACGTTAACCACAGAACACTACACCCTAAACACCACACCTTACACCAGCACTTCTCAAAGTCCAGAATCTGGTCAGGATCCAGACCTGGAGGGAATTCAATCCGGATCCGCCTCCTTTTCGTATTTTAAGAGCACTAATTGTGTGCGTCACCGCAGTGAGCATTTGGATGGGTGAGGATGTCAGTTTTGTTTGTATTAAAAACAAGTTTTTAATACAAAGCCTGACGCAATAAACACGAGTGAATTCAGGATGACCCCAATTACTCAGGATCCTCAGCTCCACCAGCTGTAGGTGGAGACTGGGACAGTCCTGAAAAACACAACCAGCCACAGTATAACACATACAGGAAGTTCTAAAAGTCAGAGTCCACTTTATCATGTGCACCTTACTTCCTTCACTCACACATTTAACCACTTTGTGAGTGAAGAACTATGTAATTGTGAAAATCATCCTTTGACTGGTCTGCATTGGTTCTCCGTTCTTGTCATAGGTGAATATTCCAAGAAATTTTCTTTCAGTCCCTGCAGAGTGTTTAATAAACTACGAAGTCTTTAGGTGCGGTCATGATGTGGTAGCTGGGAGAAAGCACTGCTGCAGGGTGCTGCAGGGTAACATGGGTGATTTTTATATGGTAAAGCAGAGAGATGACCAGATGCCCATGAGATCCTCTAAATCCCCAACATTTACCGGGATATACCTCTGGCTGTGCGCACACAAACACACACACACAGACACTTATTAATTCATTTACACAGCTAGTGTTATAGCTGAGTGTGTAGTTGTGGCTATGTGTGTTACCTGTAAAACAGTTTCAGGGCCGTGGTTTTTGCACCAGAATTTGACACCGAACAGACTGCAGTATTTGGTTTTATAAGTCTCTGAACTGGTTAGCACAGTCGCACCTACACACACACATACACCACATCATTATTTACAAGCCTTGAACCATTGCACAATTTGTCATCTTACAACATGGAACTGTTGCTTGCTTCTCTTGACCCTCTCAGTGACTTTGTTTCTAGACAGATTTTTTCTCACCTTTTTTAATAACAAATTTACCCTAAACAGCTCATTTCAACACGAAGGACTAGTGTTTGTGTTACCTAAAGACTCCAGTGCGTAGTCAGCCATTCCAATATCATCAGCTCTGTGAAGACTTTTATGTATGATCAAATGTATTTACTCAATTATAATCCTGTATTCAATAAGTGAGTTACTGTATGCGTGACCTTGTGCAGGCTGTACTCCTTAGAGATAACTCCCAGAACAGAGTGCCCTGTGCAGTTTTTGAAAAAACAGAGTTAGCGCCTGAGAATCTCCAGATAAAAGGGAAACATCTGGTGCCAGCTAAAGCCTGTGAATGTTATCAGCAACAAGTGAGAGTACTGTAGGTGTTGAGTGTCAGGGAACACTTCGGTGCAACCGTTTGGTCGTCTTGGCCATCACCCACTAATAGGGAACCTTGAGAGTATAAGAAAGGGCAGAAACGAGGGGGAGATATCTCTTCGGCAGTAAAGTCCATGTGACTTTACTGAAGTCCTGTGTATTCTGAAGTCACCATTGAGCTCAATAAACTTTTTTTTTCTTTGTTTAACTCCACTCTCTGTGACTAACTGACTTTATATTTTCCTTATGGAATAACATTTCTCTGACAGTAACATATCCTGTGAATTAAATGAAATAAATGAATAAAATGTTCATTATGTGATGAAGAGCCAGCTTTCTCCAGACAAACTACAGTCATTGTATTTACCCAGCACTGTTATAAGCTTTTATTAACTGGCTAATGTGCGTGTGAGTTTTCTTACCTTGAATTCAAGCCTGTAATCTCTTACAGTCTGTTTCAGTGACTCAATCTCTTTCTGAGAAAACAAACAGAATGAAAACAGTAACCGGAGAATTAACCCTAAACGTTAACCACCAAACACTACACCCTAAACACTACACCCTACACACCACACCTTACAAAAGCACTTCCAAAAGTCCAGAATCTGGTCAGGATCCGGACCCAGAGGGAATTCAATCTAATCCATTTTGTATTTTAAGAGCACTAATTGTGTGTAAGGTATTAAAAGTGTGGATTTCCTACTTTGATAAAGGCATGTCAAACTTGTAAATCATTTTTTTTAGTTTTTTTTTTTTAATGTTTTTGGAGATGGTCCCAAATGAAAGCAAAGGCGAAATATTAACTATTTAAGATTATTTAATGCACATTTAGTGAGCATATGGTGTTTGATGTAATCGGGCAGGGCAATCAGGCGACACTTCATTGCAGTGAGCATCTGGATGGGTGAGGATGTCAGTTTTATTTGAATTAAATTTCAGGATGCACCTAAAATGCACTATAACTTTTACAGGTGAACTTAATTTGACCTTCTTTACACTTTTGAATGCACATGTCCAACTGTTCAGTCTTTCAGTACTTTTTGCAGAACTTGCTGTTCTCTAACAAGGTGCTTAACGGCAAAATTCACAACTGGTGTTTGATCCATGAATCGACCAATAAATGTCCTGGTTCAATTAGAATTGGTATTTAAACAGTCCTCTTCATCATGCTGTTCACATTTTGACATCATGAGACCAAGACCACACCTAACAATTGATCAACAGTACCTCACCATTGTGAGGCTTCAAACAGGATGTTCTCAGAGGGAAGTGGTCACTGAGCTTAGAGTGTCATCAGCAGGTTGCGACAGAGACTGAAGGGTCACAGAAAGGCATAGAAGTGGACACCCTTTGGCCACATCCCACGTTGATGACCACTTCATTGTGAACAGTGCCCTGCGGAACCAGATGATGAATGCCGCTCAACTCCAGGCACATTTAAGGGAGGTGAGAGGGACCCAAGTGTCACGTCAGACCATTTGAAACCGTTTACATCAGCGTGGTCTGCGTACTAGACGACCTGCAAGGGTACCTGACCACACCACCAGGCACAGGCGTTGGGCCAGGGAGCATTTACGCTGGACGATGGACCAGTGGGCCTCAGTGCTGTTCTCTGATGAAAGTCGATTCACACTGAGCAGAAATGATGGCCGCCAATGATGTTGGAGACGTCAAGGAGAGCGCTATGCATCAGCCACTGTTGTGGTGGTGTTACAGTCTGGGCAGGTGTGTCTACTCAATACAGAACTGCCCATTACCGTGTGAATGGTACAGTGACAAGCCAATACTACCTGAATAACATCATTAATCCAGTCATTGTGCCCCTGCATGAACAACACAGGCCTAATTTCATCTTCATGGACAACAATGCTCCAGCTCATCGAGGTCACCTCATTAGGGAACGGCTGCTGGAGGCTGGGGTACCTCAAATGGAGTGGCCTGCACTTTCTCCAGACCTGAATCCCATAGAAAACCTATGGGATCAGCCGAGTCGCCGTGTAGAGGCTCGTAACCCTGCACCCAGGAACCTCAATGACCTGAGGGCCGCCCTTCAAGAAGAGTGGAATGCCATGTCTCAGCAGACAATAAGTCGACTCGTGAACAGCATGAGACGTCGTTGTCAAGCTGTAATTGATGGTCAAGGGCACATGACCAATTATTGAGACACTGACATTTTTTGTTGTGGTATACCCACCACTGTTGTTGGCTTTTGTTTCAATAAATTGTTTGAGATGAGGAAATCACCATTGCATGCTTCTACTTAAATGCCCTACTTTCATGATATAATATCACTGTAGCATGAACTTTTTACATTTTCCATGAATTTCACCCAAAAGCCAAATATCCTTAACTTTTTGTGAGTCGTGTATTTTGTGTCCCATAATTAATATGTGCTTATGCGTTTTTGTCAACTCACGTAAACTTAGAAGTCTTTGGATGCGGTCATGAGATGTTACCTGGGAGAAAGCACTCGGGGCAGGTGCTGCAGGGTAACGTGGGTGATTCTTATAGGGAAAAGCAGAGAGATGACCAGGTGCCCTTCAGGTCCTCGAAATCTCCAACATTTACCGGGTAGACCTCCGGCTGTGCGCGCACACACACACACACACACACACACACACTATCACACAAAGTGACTTATTAATTCATTTACACAGTAATTGGAGAATAAACCCTAAAAGTTAACCACTAAACACTACACCCTACACATTACACCCTACACAATAAACACTACACCCTACACATTACACCCTACACCATAAACACTACACCCTACACAATACACCCTACACAAACACTACACCCTACACAATAAACACTACACCCTACACATTACACCCTACACAATAAACACTACACCCTACACAATACACCCTACACAATAAACACTACACCCTACACATTACACCCTACACAATAAACACTACACCCTACACATTACACCCTACACATTACACCCTACACAATAAACACTACACCCTACACATTACACCCTACACAATAAACACTACACCCTACACAATAAACACTACACCCTACACATTACACCCTACACAATAAACACTACACCCTACACATTACACCCTACACAATAAACACTACACCCTACACATTACACCCTACACAATAAACACTACACCCTACACATTACACCCTACACAATAAACACTACACCCTACACATTACACCCTACACAATAAACACTACACCCTACACATTACACCCTACACAATAAACACTACACCCTACACATTACACCCTACACAATAAACACTACACCCTACACATTACACCCTACACAATAAACACTACACCCTACACTAGTGATGGTGAAATGAAGCTTTGTGAAGCACCAGGGCTTTCCCCTCAACTGTATTGTAAAATGCTTCATTACTCAAAGCTTTTCAACACGGTGCACAGTACTGACATCTTGTGGTCAAAACGTTTAATAGCGGCTCTGAGGAAGAAACCACTTCTGATTTTTACATGTAATAAATCAACCACTTTGTGCTCTCAAAAAAAATAAAGGCAATAAAAAAGGTTAATATTTCATGTGTCAGTGTTGATGTACCTACACACTATATAAATAAATGAATCTATGAATGAATTAATGGAAGAACTGATAAATGGGAAGAATCAACTTGTACTGTAGCAATTCATATGAATCTGCTTTGGATCAACACTTGCAGCCTTATTTACATAGTTTTATCCTAGTCCTAAACCGATGACTTCATAGGCGAGGCATGTGTAGGCGTATATGTGGTCAAAATAAATACTGTTTATTATGGTATGGTCAGTTAAAGTGCTTGTTAACTGGGCAGTGAAGGTGCTTGCTTGTAAACTGGGGAATCTTTTATGATTTGTGGAATAAAAAAGACAGAACTTGTTCAACGGTGATGGGGCTTATTCTTTTTTTTTTATTTATTACTTTCCCCGCCTTTGAGAATATTCTCTCACATGGGACTGAGGAGGCAGGAGTGCACAAAAAATTCCAGGGCAAGGTGATGAAGATGTGGACAGCCCTTTGAAGAGCCCAGAAATGCAGGGGATCTTCTGTATGTGGAATGTTTAGGTCACTGAGGTACCGCTGAACCTAAACTGCAACATCTTCAATGGCATTTTTCATCCTTCTGGTTTCTACTATATAACTAACCTTTACCTGAAAAAATTGAGTAATAAAAATAAAAGTATAATTGTGTTCAGGTTCTTTGCAATACATCCATGATCCATGCCAAATGTAGTAAAAAACACACACATACCAGAGAATACCACAAAAAGGACCCGAGTAGGTTTCATGACTGCCTGTGACTCCTGGTGGCTCTGGTTGTGATGAGAAGAATTGAGATGATGTGGATGGGGCATTTCGGACTACTTCAGCTCTTATAATTGCAGCACATTCTGCTGTGAAGCGTCTTACAGCAGTCTGTGTATTTGACCGGCTGTAGAATCCTAGGTTTAAAACATGAGTTGACAGGGTCATAAGGCTCATAGTCTCATACACAGACATTCTCTCTGTGAGAAATCTCAGGAGGTTGTTGCACAATTGAAGAGCCCTCTCATCATCAACCTGTGAGCTCTTTAAGCCGAGTGCAAGCCTCAACATTTTTATAGGAGGAATCACCTTTGACCATGACACTCTTCTCCTCTGTTAATTCTGTGGAAGCTTCATGGAAGGGGAACAGTACACCAAGACATTCATTTATTGTCCGATATTCTTCTGAAGTCAAAGGTGTGAGGTTTGTCTTCAGAGTAACCAAAGCAGCACCTACTGGCTCCCTCTGATCAAAGAGGCATTCGAACATGACACAAGTCCTGTCCAACGAGTATGCACCTCCTGAATTAACTTATGATTTGGCTTGCCCATCTGCCTTTGTAACAGCAATAGCCTTTCTACTTTCTATAGAAATAGCATTTCTTCGAGAAAGCACTCAGGGCATTTGATGCAGGGTAACGTTGGTGATTCTTATAGGGTAAAACAGAAAGATTGACCAGGTGCCCTTCAGATCCTCTAAATCTCCAACATTTACCCGGACAGACCTCGGGCTGTGCGCATACACACTATCACACAAAGTGATTCATTAATTCATTTACACAGCTACTAATGGAGTTATAGTGTGTTTTATTGTGGTTATGTGTATTACCTGTAAAACAGTTTCAGGGCCGTTGTTTTTGCACAAGAAATCGATACTGAACAGACTGCAGTATTTGTTGGCACCTACACACACACCTCATAAGTATTCACACCCCTTGAACCATTGCACATTTACAACACAGAACCTCTGACTAATCCCCTCTTTACCCCCTCACTGACTTTTCGTATCTAGACAGATTTGTGGTTTGTATTCTTACCATTTTTAATAACAGATTTACCCTAAACAGCTCATTTCAACATGAAGGACTAGAGAGTTCATGTGTTACCTAAAGACTCCAGAGCGTAATCAGCCATTCCAATATCATCAGCTTTGTGAAGACTCAGGGCACTGTGTAACATATCCTGTGAAATAAATGAAATAAATGAATAAAATGTTCATTATGTGATGAAGAGCCAGCTTTCTCCAGACAAACTACAGTCATTGTATTTACCCAGCACTGTTATAAGCTTTTATTAACTGGCTAATGTGTGTGTGAGTTTTCTTACCTTGAATTCAAGCCTGTAATCTCTTACAGTCTGTTTCAGTGACTCAATCTCTTTCTGAGAAAACAAACAGAATGAAAACAGTAACCGGAGAATTAACCCTAAACGTTAACCACCAAACACTACACCAAACATTACACCCTACACAATAAACACTACACCCTACATCCTAAACACTACACCCTACATCCTAAACACTATGCCCTACACCATAAACACTATGCCCTACACCCTAAACACTACACCCTACACAATAAACACTACACCCTACATCCTAAACAGTACACCTTACACCCTAAACACAAAACACTATGCCCTACTCAATACAGCCTACACCCTAAACACTACACCAAACATTACACCCTACACAATAAAACACTACACCCTACATCCTAAACAGTACACCCTACACCCTAAACACCACACCCTACACCATAAACACTTCACCCTACACCCTAAACACTATGCCCTACACATTACACCCTACACCATAAACACTATGCCCTAAACATTACACCCTACACCATAAACACTATGCCCTACACATTATACCCTACACCCTAAACACTATGCCCTACACATTACACCCTGCACCCTAAACACTATGCCCTACACATTATACCCTACACCCTAAACACTATGCCCTACACATTATACCCTACACCCTAAACACTATGCCCTACACATTATACCCTAAACACTATGCCCTACACATTATACCCTAAACACTATGCCCTACACATTATACCCTAAACACTATGCCCTACACATTACACCCTACACCCTAAACACTATGCCCTACACATTATACCCTACACCCTAAACACTATGCCCTACACATTACACCCTACACCATAAACACTATGCCATACACATTACACCCTACACCATAAACACTATGCCCTACACATTACACCCTACACCCTAAACACTATGCCCTACACATTACACCCTACACCATAAACACTATGCCCTACACATTACACCCTAAACACTATGCCCTACACATTACACCCTACACCCTAAACACTATGCCCTACACATTACACCCTACACCCTAAACACTATGCCCTACACATTACACCCTACACCCTAAACACTATGCCCTACACATTACACCCTACACCCTAAACACTATGCCCTACACATTACACCCTACACCCTAAACACTATGCCCTACACATTACACCCTACACCCTAAACACTATGCCCTACACATTACACCCTACACCCTAAACACTATGCCCTACACATTATACCCTAAACACTATGCCCTACACATTACACCCTACACCCTAAACACTATGCCCTACACATTACACCCTACACCCTAAACACTATGCCCTACACATTACACCCTACACCCTAAACACTATGCCCTACACATTACACCCTACACCCTAAACACTATGCCCTACACATTACACCCTACACCCTAAACACTATGCCCTACACATTATACCCTACACCCTAAACACTATGCCCTACACATTATACCCTAAACACTATGCCCTACACATTACACCCTACACCATAAACACTATGCCCTACACATTATACCCTACACCCTAAACACTATGCCCTACACATTACACCCTACACCCTATGCCCTACACATTACACCCTACACCCTAAACACTATGCCCTACACATTATACCCTAAACACTATGCCCTACACATTACACCCTACACCATAAACACTATGCCCTACACATTACACCCTACACCCTAAACACTATGCCCTACACATTACACCCTACACCCTAAACACTATGCCCTACACATTACACCCTACACCCTAAACACTATGCCCTACACATTACACCCTACACCCTAAACACTATGCCCTACACATTATACCCTACACCCTAAACACTATGCCCTACACATTATACCCTAAACACTATGCCCTACACATTACACCCTAGACCCTATGCCCTACACATTACACCCTACACCCTAAACACTATGCCCTACACATTACACCCTACACCATAAACACTATGCCCTACACATTATACCCTAAACACTATGCCCTACACATTACACCCTACACCATAAACACTATGCCCTACACATTATACCCTACACCCTAAACACTATGCCCTACACATTATACCCTAAACACTATGCCCTACACATTACACCCTACACCATAAACACTATGCCCTACACATTATACCCTAAACACTATGCCCTACACATTACACCCTACACCATAAACACTATGCCCTACACATTATACCCTACACCCTAAACACTATGCCCTACACATTATACCCTAAACACTATGCCCTACACATTACACCCTACACCATAAACACTATGCCCTACACATTATACCCTACACCCTAAACACTATGCCCTACACATTATACCCTAAACACTATGCCCTACACATTACACCCTACACCCTATGCCCTACACATTACACCCTACACCCTAAACACTATGCCCTACACATTATACCCTAAACACTATGCCCTACACATTACACCCTACACCATAAACACTATGCCCTACACATTATACCCTACACCCTAAACACTATGCCCTACACATTACACCCTACACCCTAAACACTATGCCCTACACATTATACCCTACACCCTAAACACTATGCCCTACACATTACACCCTACACCCTAAACACTATGCCCTACACATTACACCCTACACCCTACACCCTACACATTACACCCTACACCCTATGCCCTACACATTATACCCTACACCCTAAACACTATGCCCTACACATTACACCCTACACCCTAAACACTATGCCCTACACATTACACCCTACACCCTAAACACTATGCCCTACACATTATACCCTACACCCTAAACACTATGCCCTACACATTACACCCTACACCCTAAACACTATGCCCTACACATTACACCCTACACCCTACACCCTATGCCCTACACATTACACCCTACACCCTAAACACTATGCCCTACACATTACACCCTGAACACTATGCCCTACACATTACACCCTACACCATAAACACTATGCCCTACACATTATACCCTACACCCTAAACACTATGCCCTACACATTACACCCTACACCCTAAACACTATGCCCTACACATTATACCCTAAACACTATGCCCTACACATTACACCCTACACCATAAACACTATGCCCTACACATTATACCCTACACCCTAAACACTATGCCCTACACATTACACCCTACACCCTACACCCTATGCCCTACACATTACACCCTACACCCTAAACACTATGCCCTACACATTACACCCTGAACACTATGCCCTACACATTACACCCTACACCCTAAACACTATGCCCTACACATTACACCCTACACCCTAAACACTATGCCCTACACATTATACCCTACACCCTAAACACTATGCCCTACACATTATACCCTACACCCTAAACACTATGCCCTACTCATTACACCCTACATACAGTGAGTGTACCTTCTTCCCTAATAGCTTAGTAATGAGCTGTACCAGGTTCAGTAAACTAATGCCCACGAGATGTTGTATTCAGGCGTCTCTGAGGTCACTGAATGAGAAACCCTATCCTAGAAGGTTACTTGTGATTTGAAATCTGTAGTCACCCCAGCTTACCCCACCCAACACTTATGAAATAATAAAACTGTTTGATGAGTAACAACATATAATGAAACATGAAACACTCACCATGGATTGACCAGATTAACACACTGGGATGATAAATACAAAACCACTCACAGTCCTGTAGCATGCTGACTAACACTATAAGAACAAATATTAAACACTGAGCCCACACACACACACACACACACACACACACACTTAGCATACTCAAACATTCCCACCCACCCTGTAGCAGGCCTGTATCGTGGCTTGAGTACATTGTGGCCATTAAAACAAAACACTGGCCTCTTCACTCTCCAGCGTGTAAAACAAAGGTAACAAGGACACCTGAATTCCTTCAGGAAGCGGGAAATGATCGTGAAACCGCGTGGTCTCGCCAATCCTCGGCCTGTGCTGTCCCCTACAGCCGATGTGGGTCACACTCCAACGCAGCCAGAGGAACCCCAGACCTCACGGTGATCTGGAGCACTACCTTGTTTTTCTCTCGGATCAATCACACGATAGACTCCCGTTGATTTCAGTCCTTGTCCTTATTAGCGTTATTTCTTAGGCTAATAGTCTGTGTCAGTGCTAACTACTAACGAATGACGGAAAAATCTGCGCGAAAACTCTGACAAACAACGGGATTACTCAACACTCGTGTATATTCACATTTTCATACTCTTCAAAGTACTCCTACAATGAGTTATCGATTAATTCAATGTATTTTCTGCAATTTCTCAGCTCAGTCTTGCCAAAAACTGCTCCTTTTTTTCTTTCCGTCGTAACCTCTCTCCTAATTTCTCTCCCCCAGGAGGGCGGGTCTTAACTCAATTTAGTACTGGCCCTGACTGACTCACCCGAGTTAAACGATCCGATTCTGCATATTAACTCATGATTCATGAGTCCGAGGTCTAAATTAACCCGTTTCTTATCTGTTGTATGGCTGATTCAGCTGATTCTCAGCGGACTCGCGGAGCCGGTTCATCGACTGATTCAGCCGAGTCTCAGCGGACTCGCGGAGCCGGTTCATCGACTGATTCAGCCGAGTCTCAGCGGACTCGCGGAGCCGGTTCATCGACTGATTCAGCTGATTCTCAGCGCACTCGCGGAGCCGGTTCATCGACTGATTCAGCTGATTCTCAGCGGACTCGCGGAGCCGGTTCATCGATTGATTCAGCTGATTCTCAGCGGACTCGCGGAGCCGGTTCATCGACTGATTCAGCTGATTCTCGGCGGACTCGCGGAGCCGGTTCATCGACTGATTCAACTGATTCTCAGCGGACTCGCGGATCCGGTTCATCGACTGATTCAGCTGATTCTCAGCGCACTTGCGGAGCCGGTTCATCGACTGATTCAGCCGAGTCTCAGCGGACTCGCGGAGCCGGCTCATCGACTGATTCAGCTGATTCTCAGCGCACTCGCGGAGCCGGTTCATCGACTGATTCAGCTGAGACTCGTACATTTAGTAGTCCACGGTCAGCGTGAAGTAGACCTACTGATCATGAGTCAGACTTGAGTTTCGTTAGCATACACAGCACATTGTAGACTAAGTGATGATTTATCAACTAATATTGCAAAGTAATATTTCCATCCAGTAATAATTTAATTTAATTCATCTCAGTCACAGTTTAGGAGTCTAGTCTACAGTTTTCAGATACATTTTGAATTCCCTGAAGTAAAATATGTCATAAACAAGCAGTTGTATAGGCCAATAAGTGGTTAGCCACCATGATTAGAGTTTGTACAGGAAACGAGGGCTATAAAAGAATCACTGACTCGATTCATTTCAGTGAGTGACTCGACGAAACTAGAGTCTTTAAAAAGAATCGTTTTAACCACCACTGTAACCCATACAAACCAATGAAAAGAATACCCAGTCTAACCTGTAGGGCAAAAGCACATATATTTTGGGACTCTGAATAAGAAGCATCAGATGGCATTAACATTTTAGCTCTGTATGAGAAACAAACAACAGTAACAAACAATATAACCCACAAAATTCTAGAATTATGTTCTAGTGGGTTACATAAGGACTAATAACTACAGCTGTGAAAGATCAGAATTACTGTAAAGAGTAGAATGGAGATGAGTAAGGAGTAAGGAGATTTATGCAAATGCAGAAGTTGCAGCAGACAACAAAGCAAATTCTAGTGATAATGAGCAATCATATGAAGATGTTTATGTGAAGGAAGACAATTTGCAAACCCAGAGGACCAGAAGCTTCAAGCAGTCTGACAGACATTCAGACTCTATACTGATCTGCTTAACTGAATTTACTCGTGTAAAATGTAACCATCCAGTAAATATAGAAATGTTTAAAAAATTATAGATTTAAACTAAATGGACAATGTTTATTTTTGGTTATAATTGGTTTTATTGTTTAGGTTTATTTTATTGCCATTTTCTCTTCTTGGTTTCTTTCACTTGCAGCTCAGGGTCAGGATCCTCAGCTCCACCAGCTGAAACAGCTGACTGGGACAGTCCTGAAAAACACAACCAGCCACAGTATAACACATACAGGAAGTTCTGAAAGTCAGAGTCCACTTTATCATGTGCACCTTACTGTGAGTCCCTACTGCCTTCACTCACACATTTTACCACTTTTGTTATGAAGAATTGTGTCATTTCTTTTGTGTAATTGTGAAAATCATTCTTTCTCACCGGAAGTTTGAAGGTCTGGATCGGTTCTCCGTTCTGGTCATAGGTGAATATTCCAAGAATTTTTCTTTCATTACTCATGCTGTTCAGTCCCTGTAGGGTGTGTAATCAAACGTAAAATATCATGTTAATTATTGTTATTTTTGTTACACATCTATCAGGTAAACTAGTGTATAGTGTGTCAGTTTTTAATAACTGATGGAAAAAAGATAATGACTATACACACAGTCACAAAACCCAGCAGGAGGAGGAAGAGAGCAACAAGAATCATCTTCCTCACAATTGTCCAGCATCTGGGCAGAGATGGAGTCATGCAACCCACACACACATACGCACACACACCCAAGTGAGCATGTGCAGAAACTCCACACAGATAATGACCCAAACTCAGAAATGGAGACCCTCTGGTTGTGAGGATACAATGCTACACACTTCCCAACCCTTTTCCCCTTTTTGTAAAATGAACAGCTGAGTAAGCCTAAACTGGACATCACGTGACATTTTTTAATTAATTATTTATTTATATTTATTATTAATTTATCAATCTTTTGATTAAAAATACTACTTTGTTTGGTTTTGAACTTATCTCTGTTAGTTCTGAAACAATGGGAACCTGCGCAAAATAAGTGAACCACCAACGAGCACAGAGTAAAAATAGAGAAGGAGGCGAGGCCTAATGCAGATGAAGACTAGAATATAGCTCCAATGACTTTCATGACTATGTAAGGACATATGACACCTCTGCATTATAGCCTTCCTTCTTGAAGAGTCTCAGTGAGTGTCAGTTTCACACCCACATTGAATATTTTTTGAACATAGCAGCAACATATACAGTCTTTTGGCAGATGTTTCTTCAGAGAGCCACTCAATGTAGTTTGAGACAATTCTATGTCGGTACAAGTGTGTTTATAAGGACTGACTCACTGAGCGACTCGTCATGAATCACTTCACATGCTTGACTCACTGAGCGACTCGTCATGAATCACTTTACATGCTCGACTCACTGAGCGACTCGTCATGAATCACTTCACATGCTTGACTCACTGAGCGACTCATCATGAATCACTTCACATGCTCTACTCACTGAGCGACTCGTCATGAATCACTTTACATGCTCGACTCACTGAGCGACTCGTCATGAATCACTTCACATGCTTGACTCACTGAGCGACTCATCATGAACCACTTCACATGCTCGACTCACTGAGCGACTCGTCATGAATCACTTTACATGCTCGACTCACTGAGCGACTCATCATGAATCACTTCACATGCTCTACTCACTGAGCGACTCGTCATGAACCACTTCACATGCTCGACTCACTGAGCGACTCGTCATGAATCACTTTACATGCTCGACTCACTGAGCGACTCGTCATGAATCACTTCACATGCTTGACTCACTGAGCGACTCATCATGAATCACTTCACATGCTCTACTCACTGAGCGACTCGTCATGAACCACTTCACATGCTCGACTCACTGAGCGACTCGTCATGAATCACTTTACATGCTCGACTCACTGAGCGACTCGTCATGAATCACTTCACATGCTCTACTCACTGAGCGACTCGTCATGAACCACTTCACATGCTCGACTCACTGAGCGACTCGTCATGAATCACTTCACATGCTCTACTCACTGAGCGACTCATTATGAACCACTGGGATTAAAGACTAGATAGGGCACTTGCTGTAGGGGATTCATTTGAATTTATTTGTAGATAATGTAAATATGTTGATTATTGCAAATGTTTTAAATAATGTGTCTGTAAATAAACTTTGATACAACGTTTCTGTAAACATGTAAATATAAATAACTTTGATAGTGTTTCTGTAAACATGTAAATATAAATAACTGATATTGTTTCTGTAAACATGTAAATAAATAACTTTAATAGTGTTTCTGTAAACATGTAAATATAAATATCTTTATTACTGTTTCTGTAAACATGTAAATAAATAACTAACAGTATTTCTGTAAACATGTAAATATAAATAACTGATACTGTTGGTTTCTGTAAACAAGAAGGCTTTGTGGCTTCTCTGTCTTCCTCATAGATCTGAAACGAGTCTCCTTCAGACTGGAGAGTGTAAAATGCCATGCTGATAGCTCTCATTGAAACGATTGCAGAGAGTCTCTTCTTTTCAGTATATTTCTTTTAATATATATATAAATATATATATATACATATATTAGGGCTGGGCAAGTTAATGCGTTATTATCACGTTATTATCGATATAATAACTCATTAATTAATTAACGCCAACAATTATTTTATTGTGCATTAACGCAGTTTTTATTATTTTGTAAATTATTTTAAAAGTCTG